>NW_006300376.1:3397635-3408742 GCF_000327345.1 Myotis davidii | reverse complement strand
GGGGGGGGGGGGGGGGGCGGTAGAACCTCTGAGAAGCAGCTAGAAAGTTAGCCACACGATGGCAAAGATATTTGCATGGTTCAGTGATGTATCTCAAGCATCTAGAGCAGAGATTGGCACACAGTAAGTGCTCAATATTTTGGGGTTGAATTTTCAAATAAAACCATGGAAGGACACAGAAAAAGAGAGACCATAAAAGCCAGCCTAGGGCTTTCAGCCCTTACTCAGCAAAGAAGACACTGGAGGAGGAACTATTGAGGGTTCCTCCATGCTTGTGTGTGTCGGCTTACTTTGGAGAGCCCTGCAGATAAGAAAAATGGGAACATGCCCTAACCAGTTTGGCTCAGTGGATAGAGCATCAACCTGCGGACTGAAAGGTCCCAGGTTCGATTCTGGCCAAGGGCATGTACCTTGGTTGCAGGCACATCCCGAGTAGGAAGGGTGTAGGGGGCAGCTGATCAATGTTTCTCTCTCATCAATGTTTCTAACTCTCTATCCCTCTCCCTTTCTCTCTGTAAAAAATCAATTATATATATATATATATATATAAATTGGGAACATGATATAAAAATGAGGGCTTTTTGTATTAACTGATTTGCTGGGTAGAGACTCTAGGCTGGCATAATAGTAGCTTATTATCCCTTCTGGAGATGAACTGAAGGGCTACAGGGGAAAGTTCTCCTCCATTGTTAGGATTTCTTCGTAGGAGGCTGAGGTGAGTGGGTGGTAAGATTATTAGTTTGTTGGAAATATGGAGATCTGGGGCACCCAAGTTAGGTAATGAGCATACTGTATTTTAAGTGAATAGCCCAAATAGGAACTCCTATCTCTGTCCTACAAAAATCTGTGTCCTAGCCAGCATTGTCCCCATGGTGATAAAGGAAGGCCAGTGTTACATATGGGTTTTGATTAACACTGCATGCACATCCAACCTGCATCTGCAGCCTCTTAGCCCACAGCTGTAGTACATCCAAGCCCATTATTTATATTGAGACCTGCAGATTTCATAGGGAAATCCACAGATAGGTAGATCTCTTCTTAAATAGCACCACCATACCCAATAAATCCAACCGGGGAAGCTTGGCACAAATACTGCTAGGGGCTTGGGACAAGATCTAATCCTGGGCACAACTCGGCAAAGTCCCATTGTGGCTTATCCTGACACCTCAGCAATTTTAAGGTTCTCCCAATTTGTGAAGCATTTCAAAGATGAACTTGTTAAACATAAACTATTAATGTGAAGGCTTTTGTACAAACACTATGATGATAGCTGTAGATGCCACAGCTATTGTAAATGACATAATTTTCATATGCATTTAATAGCAGTTTGTACTAATTTAAAGGGGGAAAGACCTTTTATAGCTTGGTACAATCCAACTACTCATTCTACCTTGACTCTAGCTGTGCCAAAAGGATTTTTCATTTTAACGGCTGTGGGATGGAAAGATGAGGGAAGTGCTTTTCTGTAGTTCTTGGAATGTTTTTGTCATTAAGTTTCCATGAATGTCTTGATTGTACCATCATGTTAATAGTCTGCTTGGAATTAGAAAGACATTTTATTTCATAACACTTGTCACCAAAGACGAGCACATCTCACCACCCATCCATAACATGTATAAACTTATGAAAAATTAAATCCAGGTGTACAGTTAAATCTGAGCTCCTAAGAAGGAACAGGTTAGACTGGTAGAAGGGAATTTTATAGGGCTTTGATATTCCTACTTTGCAAAGTGTAAATAAGAGTCTGTCATTTGACATTCCAGTAAAGAACAGATTACATATAAATTTGCAAGTACAGTCAAGCATTTTTTAACAAATAAGAAAAAAGTTGGGTGAGGGAAAATATATCCAATCAGATATCAAGAAATATTATAAGACTATGGTAATTAAATGCATATAAGTACTCAGGGACAAAAAGATAAGTCAGTCGAATGGAGAGCTTAAAAGTACATGAAAAAATGTATACTTTGAGAAAGAGAGAGAAAACAAATGAGCCAATTATGTAAATTATGGCCCCCCAATAAGTGAATTATCAAAAATCTAAAACCCTTCATTGAGGTAGCTGTCCCCAGTAATTTTTTTACTGTACACTCAGGTGTTAGTCAAGAATGAGCTTCCTGAGACTGTGACACCTGGAGGACCAAGCGGGTGTTATTAATCACTATGCGGAGAGAACACAATAATCCTGGACCATCCTGGGAAATTCAGGGCCTAACTAACAGCCTGGCTGGAGCAGCTCAGTGGTTGAGGTCAACCTATAACTGGGAGGTCAGGATTCTATTCCTATGCCCGGGGTTGTCGGCTCAAACCCCAGTTTGAGGCGTGCAAAAGGCAGCCGATCAATTATTTCTCTGTCATCATTGATGTTTTTAACTCTCTCTCTTCCTTATTGAAATAATAAGTTACATAGAAGAAAATATAGGTACCAAACTTATGGACTTCGGTCATAGGGAACATTTTATGAATTTGATCCCAAAGGCAAGGGAAGTAAAGGCAAAAGTAAATAAATGGGACTTTAGGAAACTAAAAAGCCTTTGCACAGCAAAAGAAACAGACAACAAAACAAACAGGCAGCCAACCAGATGGGAGATGATATTTTCAAACAGTAGCTCAAACTAAGGTTTAATTTCCAAAATATATAAAGAACTCATAAAACTCAACACCAAACAAACAACCCAATCAAAAAGTGGGCAGAGGACCAGAAACTACACCTCTCCCGAGAAGACATACGAACAGCCAATAGCTGTATGAAAAGATGTTCAACCTCACTGGCAATTAGGGAAACGCAAATCAAAACTACAATGAGATACCACCTCACACCTGTTAGAGTGGCCGTTATCAATAAGAGAAGCAATAACAAGTGTTGGAGAGGTTGTGGAAAAAAGGGAACCCTCATCCACTGCTGGCAGGAATGTAACTGGTACAACAACTATGGAAAGCAGTCTGGTGATTCTTTAAAAATTAAGAACAGAACTACCACATGACCCAGCAACCCCTCTCTTGGGTAGATACCTGAAAAACTCAAAATCACGTATTCACCCTATGTTCATTGCAGCATTATTCACGGTGGTCAAGACATGGAACAACCAAAGTGTCCTGCAACAGAGAACTGGATGAAGAAGATGTGGTACATATACACAATGGAATACTACTCAGCCAGAAGAAAGGATGAAATACTGACAGTTGCAACAACATAGATGGACCTTGAGAGTATTATGCTAAGTGAAATAAGTCGTCAGAAAAAGTTACGAACTATATGACTTCACTCATATGTGGGATACAAAACTGAAACTTGTGAACACAAACAGAAGTGTGGTGGTTGCCAGAGGGAAGTGGGTAGAAGGAGAAGAGGGTCCTAATACGTGATGACAGGAGAAGATTTGACTTTGAGTATTGGGCACACGGTGCTGTATACAGATCTTGTAACATAGAAACCCACATATTAAACCTATATGATCATGTTGACCAATATCATCCCAATAAATTTAATTTAAAAAATCTATAATAATAAAAGCATAGTATGCAAATCAACTGAATGACCGAACAGCAGAACAACCATCCAGACGACCTTCTAAACAACCACTCTATGACATGCAGTGGTGCCAGGCCAGCCAAGATAGGTGTGATGTGATTGGTCGAGAGGCCCGCCATCGCCCCATGATTGCCCCGCAGAGGGAGGTCCAGGCCACCGGCCGGTGGGGTGATCGATGGGGGGTAGGGGACTCCATGATTGCTCCAAAGAGGGAGACCCAGGCCACTGGCCAGCAATGCTGTGGTGGGTATGCAGGGCTGGCCAATGATTGTCCACAGAGGAAGGTCCAGGTCAGCCAAACGATTGCACTCCACGCCTGTCGCCTGCAGAGGGAGGTGACTGGTGGCCGGGGAGGGGAGGACAGCATCACACAGATGGCAAGCAGTGGCAGTGGCGGGGGCAGAGCCAACTGCTGACAGCTGGGGGAAGGAAAGCCCCAATAGTCCCTGGTCGCTGCTCAGGCCTAGGGACCTTACCCGAAGGGTCCTGGATTGCAAGAGGGCACAGGCCAGACTGAGGGACATCCCTCTACCCCCGCCCCCCGCCCCCCGTCGTGCACGAATTTCATGCACTGGGCCTCTAGAAAATAAATAAAATGAAATGGATCAACATATTCTGTGAGGATTTAAAAAAGAAAAGGAAGGGAGCAGGTGGGGAATTAACATTCCCTGAGCACCTAGCACATGCCAGGCACTGTGTTTAAAGCATTACAAAGTTTATCTCATGTCAATCAGTCCAGACATTTTATGAGATAGGCATTTTATACTTAGTTTTAAGATGAAAATATTAAGCCTCAGAGATGGTAGGTAGTTTGCCTATTATCACACAGCTACTAAGAGCCAGCTAAAGGAACATTTGTGCTTTCTCACTTAAAGAAACCTGAGTTTCTTTATTTCATTATTGGATTCATCCTGCTCGTTATTCCAAGTGATAATGACAGAAGCTTTAAGACAAAAACACGGGGGGAATATCCAATGGAGGGGAAGGTGCTAAATCTCCTATCACTGAGAAGGCAGAACACCAGCACACGGTCATTTACAAGGAAGAAGCTACTTACAGAAGGACTCATAGGATTTAGCTTTATTTCCCAGATGACTCTTGGGCCTAAATGGGAGATTTTTTTACACTGTCAACAAACTCTTCCCTACCATGGCTTCGGCATATGTTCAAGTTCTCAGGCATCATCATTTTTTTCTGTTCACTCCTTAGAGTCTGTCACCCTGGTGGTGAGTCCTGTGCTTAAAAAGCCAACGCTCCCCCAGTCAGATGTGCTGTTTACATGTGGCCACATTGGTTGCTTTGATTCTCAGTTTCCTGTACATCTGGCTGAAGAATGGCTGGATGAAGCACTGGGGGCATACAGTTGTGCCCCGTGCCATCACACACAGTGGTTGCAGCATGCTGGATTGCAGCAAACTTTTAAACTGCAGTCTAAACAGCATTTCACAGTTTGTATCGGGATGCTCCTGAGTCAGGCTGTGCTTTTGTTGTTGTTGTTGTTCCTGTGCTTTTTTTTTTTTTGGTAGTTCATCATATTCACTCTCTCTCTCTCTCTCACTCTCCCTCTCTCTTTCAGTTGGGTAGGCTATGTCTTATAAAAGGCATACTGAATTTCAAACTAGTACTTCTGGCTCAAAGTTTTAGAAAAATAGGCACATAGTTCATCTAGGTTTTTAGCACAACCCCTCCCCCAACAACTTAGAAAGCAACTTGAGAAAAACTGGTTTGAAAAGTATAGGTTTAACTTTTAGGGTGCAGGTATACCTATATTTAAATTATAGGATTATTCACTGTGCTCAGAAATTACAATAAACAGGATACTTGAAAAACAAGGATAATGGAATCATAGAATGGCATCATTGTTCATTAGAGAAAACAATGACCCTTATGATGCTGTGAATGTACAGAAGTACATTATCATTTATTCCAAGTGCAAGCACAAATATGAAAATAAGAACTAATGAGTTGAGATGTCATCTGAATTTCCATGGATTAAATTTATAGCTTAGAATTGTAGCTTTATTAAATGGTGCCAAAACATTCTTACTCTATAATAGCATTAGTGACATTCCCCTTGGTTAATCCTATTTGTTTTAATTTATTTTAATGAGGTAGTTTGAGATGCTAACCTTCAGTGGAAAACTTGGGAACAGGTGACAGCATGATTTAAAATGCCTATTGTGTTGAAAGGTAGTTAAAACCTAAACTAAATACTTAGATGCACCATGGTTATCCAGCACTATATACTTTAAAAACAGTGAGACTGAAGTGCCAACTTTAAGAACCTAGGACTTTATTACCTTTTAAAAGTTCCCTGCATGAATGAGTGTATAATAAAGACTAATTTGCGGCATTTTTGATGGCCTGTTTCTACATGTTTGTATTTCCCAATGATGCTTTCTTTATGGAAAAGAGTATGCTGGGCACAACACCTTTTTTTGCCATGCAGTGATCACACGTCTATGATTCATTCAATCCTTCAATATACACACATAGTAATGATACGAATGGCTAACAGGTATGGATATATGCCAAGCCTTCAGGTGCCCCAGCTTATAAAAGGGGTTTCTAACATTGAGAACTTCAATTATGTCACTTAAACCCATTAACATTTTCCCTTTGCCTAATGCTGTAAATCTTTTGGATCTCTTATTGCCATAACATTTGATGCCTAGAGTGAAATGAACCCCTCTAACATTTTCATTTACCACAGACTTGGAATGAGAAAACAGAGCTTCTATAAGTCTTCCTTATCAATTCAAAAGGAAAAGACTGTCCTCATTCCATCCCTTGCAAAGGCTAACTCAGCTAGTAAGTAGGCCTCTCACATCTTTCTTGTGCCCAGTATAAGAACTTGTAATTAACCCTGGATTTTTAGGCACAGGGAATAAATAGTGACAAGATATCCCCCTCCCGCAAAGTGTATCATTCTTTATAGCAGATATGTCTTGTAAGAGCTAGCGAAAAAGCTGTGAAATAAAGGAAGTGACTCCTATTTCATCAGTTCAGGGCCAGTCAAGAGATAAACTACACCAATGGAGAGAATTTAATATGAAGAATACAAAGAATTACAAGGTACTAATTACTGAACATGCACAAAGGAAACACTAAGTTATCATGGAAATAGAACACAGTTGCCAACTATAGGCCTGGGCAACAGAAGGAAGAGGTGAGAATTATTAAAAGCAGAAGCTTTGAGAAAGGGGCCCAATGAATCTGATACCCAGATGTCTGAGGAGGGAGCACTGGACCTCGGACCCTGGAGAATGGCCCTGTGGCAGCCACACTCAGACCTCCCAGGGGAGGTGGCAGCTGGCTGGTGCTGGTGTATCTCAGGCCAGTGGAGGGGCCTGTGAGGTTGGCCCAGACTGCGAAGGAGGAGATGCTGCCAGCTGACACAGTGTCTCTGAGGGGACTCCATGAGACTAGTTCTGCCAGCTTTGGAAAGTTACAAACTGGCATTGATGGTTGCTACTGGAACAGGCTGCCACTGCTTGGGTGAAGTGTGGCTGGGTGATACTGAAAGGAACAACCAGCTAAACTGGACTCAGGGGTAGCAGGAAGGAAAATGGACTTTCTCCTTCAGGCTTGCAGTCTCCCTCTAGCACTCCTTCCAGGCAGAGCCTAACAGGAAACTAGTAGCAACAGAATAAATGTGTTTTGCAGACACCCAGCATCCCAAAGCAGAGGGTAGAAGGATGGGAGTGATGCAGAGAGACAATAGGTCATAATGAGACATAATAGCTTTATGCATTCAAACCATTGGCCAGACTGAGAGAACATGAAACATTCCCAGTGGGATTCTTTTTTTTTATTGTTTAAAGTATTAGATATAGTATTGCATTTGTCTCCTTTTTCCCCCATTGACCTCCCCCCATCTATTGCCACCCCCCAACACATGCCCTCACCCCCCTAGTGTCTGTGTCTACTGGTTATGCTTATATGCATGCATACAAGTCCTTTGGTTGATCGCTAATCCCCTCTCCCCCGCCTTCCCACTGAAGTTTGACAGGCATCCTAGTGGGATTCTTATGGTTGATTTTACACTTGACTTTGTACTTCTTCCCCATTCACCCTCATGTCAGTTCCTCTGGGAAAGAAGATTTATTTGTAAAACTTGAGTTAAGATTTTTCTTTTTAATTTTGATGCATTATTACATCAGAACCAGAGTAGAATAACTACAGAAGTTCTTTTGTAGAGTATCTAGATGACTTTTACTTCAGAGAGTTGTTTACCACTTACTACTATGAAGAAGACTTTTTTAAAGTCTATTTTTACTTCAGGAAGAAGAGCAAACTCTACTTGGAAATGACTGACTGTAGAGGTCTTATTTATGAGAATAGGCAGCACTAAAACTGCACTCATCATGCCCTAAACTGTGAAATACCTGGTCGGGACGTATTTTCTGCCACCCTTCTTGACCGGAGAATTGAACCTACAATGCACGTGGTTGCCCTTTGCAAAATCTCTAGGCTTCCCTATTGGCCATCTTGTCAATTCAGATAACAGAATGAGAAAACCCACTTGTTTGTCTTATTTTTAAGTTTCATTTTTTAAACTATGGAATGCAACCTGTTACTCACATAGATTTTTCTTCTTAAGTGGATAGAGGTCTACAGGTGTCTTCTAATAGGAAAGCAGGGTGGCTGAATTTTGCTGGTAACATGAAGTTTAGCTGCTGAAAGGAGTATCTGTTGCATGTAAAGAATGATTGATCAATAAGCATCTAGCAGATGCCTGGAGGCCGGCTATGGAACAACCTCTCACAGGATGGTACAGAGAAGGCAGGGTGGAGCGGAATTGTTTTCCAGTGCTTCTCCTTGGGAGGTTAGTTTGCTGCCTGACCTGAGGAAAGATGTGTAAGTGAAAAAAACAATCTACCTGTGTGCTTACTGGCACTTCCACACTAGAAGAGTCTCCTCTGTGAAGGACAGGTATTAATTTCTGGCCTGTACAAGTGCTACCAGGGAGCTCCTCAAAGGAAAGAATTCTCAATCTATATCCTGAATCTGAGTTTGAACCAAGTGGAAAGTGACAACCGGTATTACAAACAATGCTTCATCCAGTAAATTAGTTAAAACAGATCAATGGACAAGATTTATTTGCATAAGAAAGATAGCTAGGCATGGAACATTTTGATCTGAGAATATCTGCAAATTAGATAAATAACATCAACCAGTTTTAGAGTGACAAAAAACAATGAGGCCAAACCTGTGCTAACATGAAAATATGAGCACAATTTTGTTTCATTTGGGTTGGAGGAGTGTTAGCAATTGTTCATTTCAGTTCCCATAAAACACAATTTTATCCATAGTAGAATTGGTCCAAATTGCATATTTACTCTTGCATGGACACTGGGCTTGCCCTAAAGTTTGAAGAGTTCCAAAGAATAAATCTTGGGCAAGGACGTGGGTTCTAGCATTGAAATTGAGACCCTCTGTATTCCTATTGTCTGGTAAGAATGCCCTGGAAAAATCACAAAACACCCATATCTTAGATCACTCCTTAGGAATGGCGCTAGGTCACTCAGGCTTCACATTCAAAGACACCAGAGGATCCATCACATGACCCCAAGAGAGACAGAGAGGGGCTTTGTAAAGACTCATTCTTAGGGGTACAGGAGGTGGTTTGAATTCTGTCAAAGACCTAGACAGAGCTAGCCAGACCATTAGTCACAATAGAAGGTACTTGAGGGCCTATCTTAGACCCAATGCATTAATAAATGAAGAGACCTGCAGTTACCCTTCCCACCAACATTAACCACACCAAAAACAAGCCAAACCCAGGCTTCTCATAATTGGTTCTTGTTCCGACACAAGAGTGAGAAGAACCATTTGCTGTGGCCAACGGTTACTATCGCTCTCCTCTGTAGAAAGCCACTGTCTTCGAAGAGCTTACTAAAGGTCTCCACTAAAGAACAAAAAAACATGGGTAAGACTGGTTTCCTCTCAAGTTATGACTCAACTTTGGTCAGCACACTTCCACTTGGGCCTATTAACATTTGGTGGCCAGAATGTCACTCTTCTTAGTCGGCTGCTCTAGCAAACAACAGCTTAGCTGCCTTTCAGTCATATAGAAAGCCGCAAGGAGATTTCCTTTTGACTATTTTCTCTCCTCATCAGACCCACAAGTCAAGCTAATGCTATGATCTATCTTCTCACAATCTACTAGAAAGTGGCCTGCCTCGACTTGCTTACCCTGCTAAAATGAGAAGCAAGAAATAAACAACTTAATGTGAATTACAATTAGGGAGTGCTGGTTACTGAGCTTCCCATAGTATAACAGAAATGCAGGAAAACATTCTGCTCCCATCTTTGCTTGAGTTGGAATCATAATCCTTGTAGGAGCATTGCTTCCCACTCAGCACCAGGGGAAGCGAAGGGCCTCTTGTGGGATCCACATGACGGGTTAAGGAATCTTGGACTTGGGGGAGGGTTAGAGGGAAAAAAAAAACAGCTATTGCTTTCTTTTCTCCATCTTTCTTAGAGATCAGAAAACAATAGTAGGTTCTGAAGACCCACTCTTAACAAATGATCTCCTCTGTGTTCATGTATACATTAAGAATTTATGCTGTTACTTGGCTCTAAAATTTTATTATCTTTATTGTAATTAATATTATTTATGATTATATGAATATAAAAATAATAGTTAAAATTTATTGGGCCAAGTACTATGATAAACATATTAAATATTTTATCTCTTTTAAACCTCACAACTAACAGATGAACTAGACTCTAATATTATCCCCAATTAAAAATGAGGAGCCTGAGGCATAAAGAGGTGAACTTCTAGGAGGCCAAGCAGCTGAAGAATGGCAGAACCAGGGTTGAGCCCTCAGTGCGGTCCCCCAGAGCCCACACTGGGGGATAATTCAATTATCCACTTTAGGTCAGTCCATCCCATTTAAACACTGAACTGTTTATATCCTCAGCAAACTCAAATGTTCAGCTGCAAGAGCTAAGCAAAAATAATTGTTACAAATAGCAGTTTGGTTTCTCAGATGATGCATCTCCGGTCTTCATTTGGATCCCTATTTCTTCGTTCCAATATTTTGAATGAATTAATGGCCAACCTTATCTTCTCAAAGATTAGTGAGTTTAAACTATCTGAGTAGTCCCAGTAGTCTATGACCCTTGGGAAGTGTTCCTCCCATTCCTTCTGCCATTTCTTCACACTCCCTCATGCCCACCCATCCTCACCCAGGCTGTCTGAACTCTACTCAGTCTTAAGATATAATTCAGCTTTCACTTCTCCCAAAAAGGCTTCTCCAACTACTCGAGCTCCCCCCTCTAAATTCCTATAAAACAGTATTTATACTTACTTGGCATTTATGTTTTACTTTAAAATATATATATTTCAGAGAGGAAGGTAGAGGGAGAAAAGATAGAAACATCAATGATGAGAGAGAACCATTGGTTGGCTGCCTCCTCCACGCCCCACACTGGGGATCAAGCCCATAAACTAGGCATGTGCCCTTGACTGTGAATCAAACCTGGGACCCTCAGTGCTCTATCCACTGAGCCAAACCAGCTAGGGCTAGCAGTATCTTTTTAGTAGTATTAAAACCCTTTGGT
>NW_006300376.1:3381090-3397332 GCF_000327345.1 Myotis davidii | reverse complement strand
GTTGAACAACCCTTTCACAGGGGTCGCCTAAGACCATCGGAAAGCACATATATAATTACATATTGTTTACAGTAGCAAAATTACAGTTATGAAGTAGCAACGAAAATAATTTTATGGTTGGGGCTCACCACAACATGAGGAACTGTATTAAAGGGTCGCGGCATTAGGAAGGTTGAGAACCACTGCTTTAGGGTTTCTGAAACATCTCTAACTAAAACTTCTGCTCCTGGCCCAGATGATTTCTCCTGGTTTTCCAAAGTGCCCCTTGAGCTAAAAAGATTTCGTAAAAGTTCATTCTCTATAGTTTGTGTTATGAAAAAAGTTTGGTATATTATTTTTTTCATGGCACCCTTGAGAATTTAATAGGTCCTAGGGTGTCTCCCCTCTGGAACGGCTGTTCAAATTACTTTTTGTTTTCAATAAGATCTACTTCTTTATCCGTTCCATTTTCTATCTAGACCCCATCCTTGAACTGAGTGAAAAACTTAATCAACCTCAGAATTCTCTCATCTGTTTTCATTCATGTTGGTAAATTCCTCTAGGTTAAGAGGAAAGCCATAGATGGTCAATGTAACTATGCAAAAGAGCCCCCATTCATCCACTTGTGTGAGTGCTAATTTGGGGGGCAAGTACACCAATGAGTCCTCCCAGGACCATTTCTCCATTTTTAATCCACCAATTCTTTGCCCTCAAACTCAATGTTTAGGGAGGTTGAGTTTTAGAAAGAGAAACAGTTCTTCATTTTCCTATGCTGAGCTGTGTCTTATTGTCTCCCCAATACCCACTCACTCTTACCAACCTGCTCACCCATTCCCTTTATATTCGCATTTCCCACCCATTTACTGGGAATGAGCTGTAGCTAGAATTATACCCAAAAAAGAGAGAAAGCACTAGGTAAGAAGTGGCAGGAATGATACCCAACAGGTGACTTAAGACAATCCAATGAAGCTCTAAAAGCAGGTCCCTTTTCCCCTCACCAAAATTTATACAACCAGGTAATTAGAATAGACAGATGTGTATTTCCATTGACCAAATGCCTATGGTATCCATGTTAAGATATAAAGATGATAATTCATCTTAAATCAAGCTGTTAGAAATATTGCTTTTCTTTATCTTCTGATTTCTCTGAAACCAGCTAATGGTAAAATAGATTTGTCTTCCTTTCTAAAGCACAGAATAATCACTCCCGAGAATCAGAAGATACAAGTTCAAGTCCCACTTCAACAAGGTACCAGCTATGCAACCTTGGGCAGTCAAATTATTTAGCTTTCCAACACGTCAGTTTTCTCATACTTAAAAGACAGATTTTGTCTCACTACATCACATAGGCTGAATTAATATATAAAAATAGTTTATAAACTCTAAAGCTCTACATGCATATAAATTCTACATATTATTATTTCATTTTAATTTTTCTATTAATCATTTTTAATTTCCTGACATTTCTTATTTCACTCTTTTAATATACCAATGATTCTTTTCTGGAATATAAAAAAAATATGTTTTGTGGTTTGAACTCCATTTCTAATCCTCTGCAAAATAAAATCGAACAAAAAACCCCCTAGCTTTTTCTTGAACTACTTATGGATAAATATTCAGGCATTCTGGTCTTTCAAAAAATTTTAATATGTTTTTTATTGATTTCAGAGAGGAAGGGAGAGGGAGAAAGAGATAGAAACATCAATGATGAGAGAGAATCATTGATCAGCTGCCTCCTGCATCCAGATTATTGGGGATTGAGTCAGCAACCCAGACTGACTGGAATTGAACCTGGGACCCTTCAGTCTGCAGACTGACATTCTATCCACTGAGCCAAATGGACTAGGTAGGGCTCAAACTTTTTTTTAACTAAGGAACTAGTTTTCTTTTGAGAATTTAAGAAAAACAACATTCTGGACCTATAAGAAAGAGATTGCAATCTCTTTAACCCTGACAGGAGCTCTCAATAACAATTCATATTGTAATACACTATTATAACATCAATATCTGCAGATCTCAAGCAACATAATCACTTAACCTTTGCTTCTGTGTGATTACACTCATTTGTAGAACTGAATTTTTTTGATTTAAGTAGTTTGTAAAAGCTATACATGAAATCTTATATCATGTTTAAAAGTACAAAATGATGCTTGGGCGAGAGGAGGGAGAGAGGTTTTAAATTTAAAAGCAAAATTAGAGGGGGCAGGACACTATGATTAAACTCATTACTCTCACTTGGTGACATCTGAAAACTTTTACAGTGCATTTTTCTCACTTTTACTGGCGTATCAGTATAGTAGATAGCCATTCTTGAAATAGCAAGAATAGCATGATACCATCTCAATCATATAATTAATAACCTTCCACAAATGATTTTTAAAAATGATTAAGATTAATAAGGTTCACCTAATGCTGAAATAAATAATTTGCATGGTCTACACAAAGCACTTAATTTTGACAAAGAAAAAGAAAAAAACAAACTCCAGACAACATAACCAAAGGATTAACTTCTTCCTGAACCCATCAAATGGTGAGTGTGGCATCATGTAGATACAGTTCCATTTAGAACTGACCCCAGGATAAAATCATAAATCAACTCTACCATTAATACTTGTTAATGATGACTCACTGGTCCCTAGTTGATGCTAAACATTTTACAGGGATGGAGACATTGTTAACTAGACCTTTAGGAATTCACAAAAAGAAAACGTTGGAATAGGCAATAGGTTCATCGGAGAGGGAGATGAGTTGTGATACAATTACAATTTAGGGTAAAACTTGAAGGTTTGAAAATGCCAAGCAAAAATCTGGCTGAATAGATGAAATTTTAACAACAATATAGGTTCATTTCCTTTTCTTTTCCCCCCATTCATTTTCTTATGATTGGACCACACTGAATAGTAACTACAGGAAATTGTTCTGTCATGAGTAGAGTAAAATGGGGAATTTTCATAAAACATAAGTCAACAGGTGAAACTATCCTTTAAAGTATGGTAAGGAATGAGAACTGAAAAAGGAAGGAAGCAGTGATTTAGACCCTGAATTTATATGCTGGTTGTGCAAACCAGATTTCAACTCTCTTGGTTTTCATGCATCTTGACCAAAGAAAAGGAGAGGTCAATGATTCAAAGTGCTTTTAAAAAAGTAAAAATAAATAGGTGGAGTACACCTCTTTTACTGAATGTAATGCTGAAGGCAACTGAATCATAGTTTATATATTTTAATTAGTCTGAAATAGAAAACATCCTTCATGGCCAATTATTTCTGACTCAGTTGTTTACTTACTTAGTACATGGAGTCTTGGTTGAGCCAAGATAGATATTCTGAAAAGCTCTGACTTATAAATAAGTGTTAGGGCAACATCATGATGAAGTGTGGTTTCTGAGACAGACTAATAACCACTAGATCAAGTGTTCAATACAGCTCAGCTGGTGTTGCTCAGTGGCTGAACGTTAACCCATGAACCAGAAGATTGCAATTCGATTCCCAGTCAGGGCATATGCTGGGGTTGTGGGCTTGATCCCCAGTAGGGGGTGTACACAGGAGGCAGCCGATGGGTGATTATTTCTCATCTTTGATGTTTTTATTGCGCGCTCTCTCTCTCCCTTTCCCTTTCTCTCTCTGAAATCAATAAAAAAAAACATATTTTTTAAAAAGAGTTCAATACATATTACCCAAATGATTATTTAATACTTAGGTAACTAACTTTTTTTTTCTGTGAACATTACTCATAAGGTGTTCATTCTCACATCATCTTTGAAAAGAAGATAAGTATTATTAGTCATTAAGACTAAAGTTAACTTCGCCAGCTCACTCTTCAGATATACAATGATGAAAGAGGGAAAAGACCAGAGGTCAACAACAGTAGCAAGTAGATAATTTTAGGCTTCTTGGTTCTTCTTTGCTTAGAGATAAGGGGAAGAAAGATATTTGAATAGGAAGAATCCAGAAAAGATATAGGTCTAGTTAAGAAAGGGCAGGCTTAAAAAATAAGTAAAAATGAGAATTAACAGATTTGTTTCAGTGGGAAGTAAAATCTTTAAGTTCTAATGGTGTTCTAAATCTTTGATTCTGGTTTGTGATTTATGTTTGTCCCTGAAGAGAAATAGTTTTAGAGGAGCCCAGGATATTGTTCCAACTTTAATTTCCCAAACATAAAGAGAAAATTTTCCCTTCCACCATCAGAAGCTTAAAATACCTGGATATTCCTTCCAGGGACTGTTCTTCCTAGAAGCCAAAACAGAAGATAAGCATCTGCTCAGTGGGCTGGGACTTGGAGTGACTTTCATCCTCCTTTCCACACAGCAATACCTGAGGGGACAAAAAGTTCCCTTAGTAATAGGTTTCCCATGGCCCTGATCCACATGGGAATGTGGGAAGAAAGGCTTAATCTGGCTGAGGTGAATGGCAGAATTCCAGACAGACAGATAGCATTCTGGTGTCTGTGCAGGTAAAAATGAGAGAAGATAGCATTCACTCATTTCCTTCCATCACAGTCAACTGACCCAGGCTTCCTCATGTTGCCCCATAAAAATGAGATCAGCTCATCACTTCCGGAAATAGTCTCTCCCTCTCAGGCACCACAGTGGGCATGCTCCCAAGACACTGACACCAGAGGGCAAGGGAGTTGATATGTAAGTGGCTGACTACACTCCTTAGCACAGGAGCCCAGGGGTAACCTTGGAGCCCCGCTTAGACATGGGGTAAGGTGAGGGGTAATGATTTAATGGAGTGGAGGCTTTGTATCTGAGGAATCATTTGAACACACCAGGTGCAGCTTGGCATGATTGCTTAATAACAGAAACACCAAGAAAGAGCATCATAAGGCCGATTTCTCTCATGTTTCCAGGATGAGCTTATTAAGTCTTATTATCTGGTTTTACCAATAAAGGGATACTATATTTTTAAATAGAGATGTAATTCACTTAACATAAAATGTACCCTTTTAAAGTATATAATTGAGTGATTTTTTTCAAATACGATGGACCCCCTTACAAATAGTATTGAACCCCCTATACAGGGTGGGACAAAAGCAAGCTTACTGTTGTAATGGAAAAAATAACACAATAATTAATAAAAAAGAATATAAGAATAACTGTTTCACGTACTCACAACTGTAAACCTACTTTTGCCCCACTCTGTATGGTCTTTTTTCCTATACATATGATAAAGTTTAATCCATAAATTAGGTACAGTAAGAGTTTATTCACAATAACTAATAATAAAATAGAATAATTGTAACAATATACTGTAATAAAAGTTATGTGAATTTGATTTTTCTCTCTCTCCCTCTGATAATCAATCTGATAACCTAGATGGCTACTAAGTGACTAATGGGCAAGTAGCGTATATATCGTGAATATGTTGGACAAAGAGATGATTGAGGTCCCAGGCGAAATGGAGCAGGACGGTGCAAGATTCCATCACACTACTCAGAATGGTGTGTAACTTAAAACTTATGAATTGTTTACTTCTGGAATGTTCCATCTAATATGTTTAGACTGCTGTTGACTGAGGGTAACTGAAACTGCAGAAAGCAAACCCGTGGATAAGGGGGGACACGTGTGTATTTCACAAGGTTATGAAGTCATCACCATACCCAATTTCATAAGATTTTCATCATGCCGCAAAGAAATCTTACACGTATTAGCAGTCACTCCCTATTTCCTTCTTCCCCGAGGCCCTGGCAACCACTAATCAACTTTCTATCACTATGGTTATGTCTATTCTGGACATTTCATATGCATAGAATTAAACACTATATAACATTTTAGGTCTGGCTTCTTTCACTAAGCATGTTTTCAAGGTTCATCCATATTGTGGCATGTATCAGTAATTTATTCCTTTTCCTTGCTGAATAATATACCATTGTAGGGAATTACAACATTTTGTTTATACATTATCAGTTGCTATACAATTAGGTTGTTTCCACTTTGGGGCTATTATGAATAATGCGACTATGAACATTGGTGTACACGTTTTTGTGTAAATATGGTTTTTTGGAGGGTATATATCTAGGAATGGAACTATTGGGTTACATGGTAACTCTATGATTTCACTTTTTAAAGAAATGCCAAGCTTTTTTCCAAAAGGGCTGCACCACTTGACATTTTCATCAGCAATGCGTGTGGGTTCTAATTTTTCCACATCCTCCCAACACTTATTTTCCATTTCTTTTAGAATAGCTACTCTAGTGAGTGTGAAGTGGTTGGTACTTTATTGTAGCTTTCCCTAGTGAATAATAATGCTGAGTACCATTTTATGTACTTATTGGGCATTTGTATATCTTCTTTGGAAAAATATGTATTCAAATGCTTTTCTCATTTTTAAATTGGATTGTTTATCCTCTTATTGCTGAATTACTAGAGTTCTTCATATATTCTGGATAATAAATACTTGCCATATATATGATATACAAATATTTCTCCATCTCCATGGGTTGTCTGTGCACTTTATCAGTAGTATCCCTTAAAATACAAAACTTGTTACTTTTGATGAAATCCAATTTATCTATTTTTTCTTAGGTTGCCTGTGCTTCTTGTGTTTTATCTAAAAAAACCCAAACTGTCAAGTTCAAGGTCATGAAGATTTACACGTATGATTTCTTTTAGAATTGTATAGTTTTAGCACTTACTGGCACATTAAGGTCTTTGATAATTTTGAGTTAATTTTATCTATAAGGTGAGGTACAAGTCTAGCTTCATTCTTTTGCAGGTAGTTATTCAGTTGTCCCAGCAATATTTGTAGAAAAGACTATTTCTCTCTCATTGAATGATCTTATTGAAGATCAATTGCCCATAAATGTATGGGTTTATTTCTGGACTCTTAATTCTATTCCATTGACTTATATATCTATCCTTATGCCAGAAACACAGTGTCCTTATTACTTAATAAGTTTAAAATGAGAAAGTGGGAGTACTCCAATTTTGTTTTTGTTTTTTTCCAGGTTGTTTTGGCTATTCTGGGTCCCTTGAATTTTCATATAAATTTTAGTCAATTTCTTCAAAAAATACAGCTAGAATTTTGATAGAGATTGTGTTGAATCTGTATATTAATTTAGAGAATTCTGACATTTCAATAATATGGAGGCTTCTAATCCATAAATATGGGATGTCTTCCCATTTGTTAGGTCTTTTAAAATTTCTTTCAATGATGCTTTATAGTTTTTAGACTACTAGTTTTAGACTCCTTTTGTTAAATTTATCCCTACGTATTTTATAATTTTTTGATGGATTGGGAATGCAATTGTTTCCTTAATTACATTTGCAGTTCATTCATTGCTAGTTATTAACATACAACAAATTTTTGTATATTGATCTTGTATCTTGTAACCTTGCTAAATGTACTTATTGGTTCTAATAGTTTTTTTTAGTGAATGCTTAAGACCTCCTATATACATGTCATCTACAAATATAAATAGTTTTACTTCTCCTAGTCTGGATGCTTTTTATTTCATTTTTCACCTAATTACCCTGGCAAGAACCTTTGGTACAATGTTGAGTACAGGTGGTGAGATTGAACATCCTTCTCTTGGGAAAACATATTGTCTTTCACCAGTAACTATAAACTTTGCTGTGGGTTGTTCATAGATGTCATCAGGTAAGGAAGTTCCTTTCTATTACTAGTTGTTGAATTTTTTTTTCATCATGAAGGTGTATTGAATTTTGTTGTTCTTTTTTTCCATCATCTATTGAGATGATCATGTGATTTTTGCCTTTTATTCTATTGATGTGCTGTATTACATTAATTTTTTGTTGGATGTTAAACCAACCTGCATTTCTGGGATAAATATCAATTGACCATTTATTGGTTTGATTGGTTTGCCATAACAAAATACCGTAGCCTGGGTGGCTTAAACAGCTGATATTTATAATTTCACAGTCCTGAAAGTCTGAAATCAGGGTGCAAGGATGGTCAGGTTTGGTAAGGTCTCTTCCTGGCTTGCAGATGGCTGCCTTTTCACTATGTCCTTATATGGGAGATGATGGGGGGTGGGGAGAGAGAGAGAGAGAGAGAGAGAGAGAGAGAGAGAGAGAGAGAGATTTATCTCCCTCCTTTCACATTTTATCATAAACAGTCAGGAGAAATCAAGCCAATTCTTCAATATTTTGCTTAGAAATCTCTTTAGCTAAACATCCAGTTTCATCACTCTCAACTTTCCCTCCCCCAAAACACTAGAGCATAGTTCTGCCAAGTTCCTTGCCACTTTATAACAAGAATCACTTTTCCTCCAGTTTTTAATAACATGTTTTGACACTTCACCAGAATCACCTGTAGCATCCATATTTTTAGCATGCCCCTCAAAACCTTTCCACTCTCTACCAATCACCCAGTCCAAAGCTATTTCCATATTATCAGGCATTTGTTACAGCTGCACCTAACTCCCGGTACTAAAATTTGTCTTTGATAGCCCAAACTGCCATAACAAATCACAATAGACTTTGTCGCTTAATAGAAGAAATGTATCCTCACAGTTCTGGAGGATGGCTGGCGTTGAGAGAAGCCCAGAATAAGAGAAGGCTTTACGACGGGTCCGGGCTACTTAGGCCATATGACCCAAGAGATCCAATGATACTTGAAATGTCAGTGACAGGGATGCTGTTTGGAGTCTTTGGCAGGCTCTGCGGGTGAATTGCAGTACAGGCCCTAGGACTTTTGTGCAAACCCTGCCATCCTCTGTGGATCCCTGCTCTGCTTTTGAGAAGTAGCTCTCTACCTGCTCCTTGGCCTTAGTAAGACTATATGCTTAAACATGTGCCCTAAGCTGCCCATGTGCCCTAAGCTGCCCATGATGAACTGCCTGTGTGTTATCTGACCCACCAAGCATAAAGCTGGGCATGCACACCAGCACTCCATCAGCAAATGGAAGTGGAATATATAGATTGACCTAAGCAGGCCTTGAAGACACAAGTAAATAAAGGAATAAAAGGAATAAATCTTGATTTGCAGAGGTCTTGACTAATAGTGATAGTGGGTCTTGAAATGGTGATTAGCTTAGAAACCTGCACCTAAAACTCCTTCTGCAAAAATCCTTAGGGATTAAAGCAAGGCCTGGGGGTGGCAAGGTATGCAGGCAGAAAGATAGACAATCAGACTGGCTAGAATGTGGGGCAAGTATAAAGGAGTCCCTAAAAGTCAGTCAACTCTTATTAAATTGGGATGGTTAGAAAACTCAAGAGCAAAACAAACAGAACACTGTCCTACGACACCATTGGTTTTTCAGGGTGTGAGAAGCTTTGTGAGGTTTGGGGTGAGCTTTCCTTTTTATTGAAAAACACATGGAGTGGTTGGAAATGCTAAGCATGGTTTGCCACAATGAATGCTCTGTACTATAATTAAACCATTGGATTAGAGGCCTGTTTGCCTTGTTTAACGTGCTTTGTGAAACTCCGTGTTTGCCTTTTGTTGTTGCTGAATCTTCCTAACAAGCCACTGGGAGAGTGTCTTTTCCCAAAATACACTTAGGCAAACATTGTGTGTGCTGTCAGTTAGAAAGCAGCGCCCTGCTCTGCCTATTGAACTTCAATTGCAAGTGTTGTCAGGAGACAGCAAGTGCACAGGAGGCAACAAAGGCATTTAAGACGTTGGTCCTTTGAGATACAAAATTATAAAGCAGCCACAGAAATGAGTCAGCCTATTTAGGTAAGCCATAACCACAGAGAACTACAGTGCCCAGACTTCCCCAGTCACGGGCGGCCCATAGCCCTTAACAGGCTCCATTCCTTCTGTACCCTTGCAGTACCCAGCGCCATGTTTCTTCCACTGTTTCCTGAATGAATTTTGTTGATTCACTGCTACACACACACACACACACACACACACACACACGTACACAAATGTTATACTGTTATTGGAGTTCTGAAATCGTTGAGAAGACTTCGAGATATATGTTGAAGGGGTAGAGACAGTCTGTAGAAGATACACCTGACAACGCTTCAAATAATGCCAACTACTTGCAAAGATGACACAGTAAAATCGAAGGAACTAATTTCAAAAGGCGATTGTAATTTTAAAAAAGAAAGCAAACTCATGAATGGCAAGAGAAAATGAAAAACTAAAATGAGAACTAAATGATTTCAAATATCACAACATGCAATAGTGGCTAGTAAAATGTAGAATTTTAAACAATAGGAAGTTCTATGTTGTTGTTTTCTTAATCCTCACCAGAGGATATGCTTTTTATTGTTTTTAGGGAGGAAGGAAGAGAGAGAGAGAAAGACAGAGAGAAACATTGACCGGTTGCTTCCCTTATGCATCCCAACCGGCGGTCAAACCCACAACCTGGGTTTGTGACCTCATCACACATTGAACCCACGATCTTTTGGTGCACAGGACAGCACTCCAAACAACTGAGCCACACTGGCCAGGACAAGGAAATTCTTTTTTTAACTGTATTGTAAGATGCTCTTCAGACCCATTAACACTTCTGTCTGCTACAGTTTATAAGCTCTTCCTTTATAGTAAAACTCCACCAAGGAATTGTTTCTACCTACTGTCTTAACATCCTCATTTCCCATTCTCTCTCTTTTTTAAATGTATTTTTTATTGTTGATAGTATTACAAATATCTACTGTCCCACTCCCTCCCTCCCCTCAGCCCCCTCCCCCAATTCTCTCTTAAAAACACTCACAATCAAACTTTTGTTCTTACGATTCCATGGAATTGCTCTTAGCAAAGTCATTAATGAGTTCCATGTTGCCCAAAGAAATACTCAACTCCAAGTCCTCTTCTTAACCCACTTTTCTGCAGCATTTGCTTGTTCCTTCTCTTGAAACTGCTTTTAACTATTTTTTAAATGTCTACTTTCAAATACTTTTAGACTCACATGGAAGCTGCAAAAAGAGTTCAGAGAGTTCCTGTGGACAGCACCCAGCTTTCTCTAATGGTAGTACCTTTCATAACCATAGTGTGATTATGCTCAAAACTTTTAAAACTTCTTTCCTTCTTTTAAACTCTTTGTTTCCATTCACTTCTCAGTCTATTATGTGACTTCTTCTCCTCTTCCCTATTTCTAAATATTGGCCAAATCCAGGGCCAAATCCTTGTACTTCTCTTATTAATCTAAATTTACATCTCCTGTAACCTTGTCTAGTCTGATAGTTTTAATACATATATGAAGAGAGTCCAGCCTTGAACCCTCCATTGACTCCTGGCTTGTAGATCAAACTGCTTACTAACCCTCTCCACCTTGGCACCAAATGAGTATTCACTTTGACATGTCCTCACTGAGCTCATTCAAATCCTGTCATCTAACACTTTCTCTCATATTTCCCTTCTCAGTAAATGGTTCCATCATTCAGTCATGCACTTAGGCTGAAAACTGAAATTTTCCTGAATTATTCTCTTTCTCTCATATAATGTCATTCAATCTACCAGCATCATCTATTGGCTCTAATCTTCAAAATTTGACCTATATCTGAACAGTGCTCACCACCTCTTATTTATTGCTACCACCCCAGGGCAAACCACCTTCATCTCTTTCCCAGATTATTGCAATAGCTTCCTAACCAGTCTCTAGGCTTCCACCATGCCACTAAAGCATGTTTTCCTCATGGCAGTAACAGATTCTTTCAAATGTGTATTATGTCATGTCACTCTTCTATTCATAGCTTCTCAATATCTTTCCATAGATATATAAATATAAATTCCTTCTTTCCATAGAATCAAGTCCATGGAACTTGACATGGCCTTCAAGATCTTACATGATCCACATCTTCTCACACCAGCTCTCCAACTGTATTCACTTCCTTAACTTGTGCGGCATTCTGGCAATTCCCTAAACACATAACATGTCCCTACTTGCGGGCATTTGCTCTTAGCATTCTCTCTACTAGGAACCCATTTCACAGCTATTCCCATTTAGGATTCTGCTCATTTCCTTAGGGAAACCTTCTCTGACCAGTTTATCTGAGGCAATATTCCCTTTCCCATAGGTCCATCCCTATCCAGGCCGGGTGGTCGTAAGAAGAATCTGACCTCAGATGCTGGTTGGTTGGTTTTCTGCCTGTCTTTCTGTCTACCTCCCACACTCCAAGAGGGCCAGAACTTTGTTTTTGTTACTCTGCATGACATATAGTAGACACTCAATGAATATTTGTTGAATAAATAGAGAAAAGACACAGTATAAGACTATATGTAAAAATGCACTTAGAGAACATCAAATATTTAAATTGGCAAAGATGAAAATTGAAATCCTTGTTAAAATTATAAGATTTTGACAAAGACTAGTTAAAAATTTCAGCACTGATGATGAAATGACTTAGTCTCTGGCCAGCTCAGCATTATTGTAGAGAAAATGCCATTAGTTTACATAGATCTTGAATTATCCGTGAGTAATTATAGATACGCCAGCATTATATATTTCAGATATAAAACCATTTTAGGCTTACCTCAAATGATTTGTAGGCAACACCAATTCCCCCTATATAAACTAAAGAAACATGGCACCTGGTTTAATCTCCATCCATATGACTTCCTTCAGGGTCACTGCTATACCAATAAATAGATTCAATTGAGCAACAAAGGTGAGAGGGTTTTACATCATATCCTTGGTAAATTTAATGACATTATAAGTATGTTCTTCTTTTAGCTTTAAATATATGTACACATGAATTACATGTATAGACTCCATTCTTATCATCTGTATTTCTTATCCTCCCTGAGGCAGTGTTCTATTCTTATATAAACTCTAAAGATAAAAAACAATGTCAGACATATCAAAAACCAAAGTATGATCTATCTATCTTTTCTCATTTTCACTTTCTAAATCAGCATGTTAGGTTACAACCTCTGAGAAAATGACTCTAAATTATAAAACTACTGGAGGCCTGATGCACAAAATTCATGCAAAGAGCTCAGACCTTGCAGACTTGGTGGCTTGCCTCAGTCCTCGCAGCCCCAGCTTCAGTCTGGAAGGACATCTAGAAGGTTGTTCAGAGGTCCAGTCTAATTAGCAAATTATGCTTTTATTATAATAGATTTTGGGGGAAAAATGAGCTGAGTTCTCTGTATCAATTTTCTATGCAAAAGATAACATTAATTACCCTTATAGATGCTCAAGGAATGAAAAGGCGGTCTTAAGATCTCACAGCCAGCAAGTATAAAAGATGCAAACAAACAGCTTTTAATAGGCCAGGCTCAAGGAATACTTTTCTCATGAGCCCTTTTTGAGGATTCTATTAGAAATGAACCCACAAAAGTTTGACCAGACAAACTATGACAGTTGGACAGGAAGTAAATATTTAATACATTTAATTGATACAAAATAGAATGTAAATGTTTTGACAAAATAGAAACGTTACAAAAAATTGTGAGAGAAAAAGGAATAAGAAAGAGGGAAAATTGCTATAAAGGCAATTAGTTGAAAAAAGAATACAAACTTTCCTGAAAAACTATACATACATACATACATACACACCTACAGCAAAGAAAATGGACTATATATTTAAGTTTTAATTATAAAAAAATAAAAAGCATAAAAGAATATGCCAGAACCAAGACCAAATGTATCTGCCATATGGTAACTGTAAACGGACTAATATACCTATTGTATTGGTTAGGGTTTAAGCTGCTACATCAAAGAGACTCCAAAACCTAGTAGATGAAATAAAGTAAAATTTTCTCTTTCTTATAAAACTGTCCAGAAATAAACATTCCAGGATTGCAAGGAAAATCTATTCCATAAGACCAAACAGAGACTCAGGTTCTGTCTACCTTGTGGCCTGGATGCTGCCCGAGCCACATTATCTATGTTGGCTCATCAGCCTCAAACACTCAAGAAGGGAGACAAAGGAAGGGCAGAGCAAGTGGCTCATTTTTAAAAACAACGTTGCACAATTTCCTTTCACTCATATACTTTGTCATGTGGCCGAGTTTAACTGCAAGGGAGACTGTGAACTAGTGATGAAATTTCATTCTGTTTTTCTTAGAAAATTTATGTTTTTCTGAATCTCAAATCCCAAGAGAATTTGTCAAGAAATCTGAAAAAAAAAATAAGCAAAATAAAAAATGTTCTTGCAGGAATCAAAAAATAATAAGACATTTCTCATTTAAAAGAATCTACTGATATCAAGTTGAAAGCAAGAATGGGAATCACTGAATTTTGAAGTTGAAGGTTAAGAGAGATAGTTCAAGGGAAATTCAGTCTTGTGTTTAACTGATGATGTGTTATCAAGAGGAGAGAGCCCGAGAGAGAGAAAGGAAGAGAGAGCTATTGAGAGAGAGGGAGAGAGGGAGAGAGGGAGAGAGGGGGAGAGAGAGAGAGAGAGAGAGAGAGAGAGAGAGAGAGAGAGAGAGAGAGAGATTGAGAATCTGGACATCTACAGAAAGTTACTCTTAAGTCTTTACCTGGGTAATAATCAGCACATGCATGTGAGAAAACTTTTAAAGCTGGTGCAGCCACTATGGACAACAGTATGGAGTTTCCTCAGAAAATTCAAAATGGAACTGCTATTTGACTCAGTGATCCCACTTCTAGAAATATATCCTAAGAAACCCAAAACACCAATCAGAAAGAACGTGTGCACCCCTATGTTCATAGCAGCACTATTTATAAATGCTCAGACCTGGAAACAACCCAAGTACCTATCAGTAGATGAGTGACCTTATAGCTAGATGCACATTAAATAAAGTTCTTGTTTATGCTAACTTTGTGAATAAGCATATAATAGTAATTTTCAGGGTGATGGGGGCTGGCTAGAAGGGGTCAATGGGGGAGAAAGGTGGACATCTGTAATACTTTTAGCAATAAGGACAAATTTAAAAAATATTTAGAATGTAAATGATATATTCATGAAAGTGTATTGCCTAATCAAAACTTAATTAAATATGAGTTTTTTTAAAAGCAATGGGGTCAATTTGTTTAAACAGCTGACAAACAGTCATTATGGTAATTTCAAAGAGACACTTTCAAAATATTCTGAATATTATTTGAACAGATATATGTTCTCACAACAGTACCATTATAGAGGATTGTAGTTATTTGGGTGTAGAAGTTTGGTTAGTTTGCTATAAAATCAGACTTATTCCTATATAGCCACACAGTATTTTTAAAAATCTTTAAAATTATTGAGAAACACCCCCCACCCCCAACCCCCCATCACACACACACAAAATTAATATTCTAGCTTCAGATGTGCCACCAGGGCTGATATTCTTTGTCTTCCTCTCAAGAAAGGCAATAAATTCTTACTTTTTTTTCTCGCTTTTGCTGAATTGTTCAAGGAGTCAATAACTACTTATAGAGCACCCAGCATGTGTCAGGCACCATTTTAAGAGAGCAGAAAGCAAAACACCCCTGACTTTAATGGAAATTACATTCTAGAGGGGTGAGTGGGAGGGATATACAACTAACAAAATGACATGTGTGAGGTGAGGAATGACATTTGACAAAATAACACAGGCCAGGCAACTAGAGATATTGATAGGAAGAACCAGATGGAAGAATGTTTCCTAACACAAGAAAATACTTGATTGATTTTTAAATTTAGGGTTAATTTTAGTTGCCATTGAATAAAGTCACCATTGGATCAAACTTTCCAGACGTTTTCACATGGAAGCACAAAAGGCTAAGGGTGCCAAAATGGCAAAAATTCAAGCACTTTTAATGGCAGGTGCCAATGAGAAGTCTCCAAAACAACAGCATAAGAAAGTGGAGAATGCTGAAAGTTTATGTGTGTGCGTGTGTGTGTGTGTGTGTGTGTGTGTGTGTGTGTGTCTTTACCTAGTATTTCAACTTATGGAAAATTCTAACAACCACTAACCCACAACACACACACACACACACACACACACGCACGCACACGCACACACACACACACACACACACACCCCTTCCAAAACATTCTAGGGTCTTTGAGGTGAATAAATAGCTCAGATGCCTGCCCAACAGAGCTTGAAGATATTCTTCCCAGGCCTTTTGCCCCAGTTAACATTCCAGTGATTCCAGAATGTCTAGGTCAGTGTGGCATGAGCATCCAATAACCTATTTCTGGCCAGTTTTCAGCTAATGGTTTGCAGCTACATGAGAGCTACATATATGTAGCAATACCAGAGAATTGGCCCTAAGTGGATTTGCCATATTCAGATGAGAACTTTTGAAATAGTATAACCTTGGACATTCTATGCTTATTCTAATTTTATTTTTTTTTTGCATTAATAGTTACTTTTTTGCCAGAAGAAGAAATTAATTGCATGAAAAAGTTATAATTATATACATAACAACTTAAAAACTCAGCTAATTATTAAGAATATATATATATATAT
>NW_006300376.1:3350633-3380686 GCF_000327345.1 Myotis davidii | reverse complement strand
TATATACTGTCCTGGTTTGAAAATCTGGCATATAAGCTTAACAAAGTCAGACACTCTCAGTGTATAGGGACTTCAGAAGTCATTGAGTCCCCAGACCTCTCATGTTTTGATCCACTCCACAAAATGTCGCACTAAGATTGTCCAGTTTCTTTTTGTTTTCATGCTGTATATCACATCCCATGACTTTTTTTAATAACTGGAAGTTTGTACTTTTTGACCACCTTCACCCATTTCACCCCACCCTACCTCTCACCTCTGACAATTACCAATTTATTATGGGTATCTATGAGCTCAGTTTTTTGGAATTACACATTTTAGTGAGATCACACAATAATTTGTCTTTCTCTGACTGACTTATTTTAAGCATAATGCCCTCAAGGTCCATCCACATTATTGCAAATGGCAAGGTTTTCTTCTTTTTATGGGTGAATAATATTCCATAGTGTGTGTGTGTGTGTGTGTGTGTGTGTGTGTGTGTGTGTTATTTTCTTTGTCCATTTATCCATCAGTGAACACTTAGGTTGCTTCCACCCATTTTTCTTGATGAAAAGATGTGCACAATAAATTTTATAGCCCAAGGACACCGACAGTGGGTGGCGGAGGCTTGGGGGAAGGAGGGTCAATGTGGGGAAAGGGGGGCATAGGTAATACTTTCAACAATAGAGATTTATTTTAAAAAATTGTATTAGAATTTTGAGTACCTAAAAACTCATCATAAATTATCAGTATATTATAATTATCCTTCTTGGAGAAAAGTGAGCCTTTATTTTCATCATGAATAGAAAGCCAGGAGCTTTTACATCATATGGTTTAATAAAAGATTCATAAAGTTTGAGAATCACTAAACAAGGCCATGGAGTCTTTGGAATGGTTAGATTTCTTTTCAGGATTCATTAGAACTAAAATGCCACATTGTTTTCTCCCAACACAATAAGAATGGCAACAACTTGTCACCAGAGCTAAGACCTTTGCCTTCCTCTGTGAAGAACAAGTGGGTCCAGCCATAGGGTTGAGCTTGTATCCCAAGTAGAAATAGGGAATCTGTTTGACAAAAATAGAGGCTGAATCAGTCAGTCACCAGTGCATCTAATTGCTCTGACCCAGTGCCCACGTTCCTCTTCTCCACGTGTTGCTTTAACTCTGGCAAGAACAATATATTTCAGAAAGGGGTCAAAATGACAAGGAAGGGCCAGCTTGGAATCTGGGAGCGTCCTGTACCACATGAAGACACTTTGCTGGCATGCCACAGGTGCACGTCCCAAGAACACAAAGGAAACAGGCATTGCCAAGGGTGTGGGAGGGAAGAAACAAAGAGAGACACAGTGAGCGGTTATGTTCAAGAATAAACAAACACTTTTCTTCCTTGAAAGATGACTATAACTTGTCTTAAACCTAAAATCTGTATAGCTCTGAAAAATGTTTACACTCAGTATTTTGGTGTCAGTCATTGGTGTAGACCACTGAAAAGCAGAAGCAGCTCACTGGGAGTCTAATGTTCCTTATACTTCTTTAAAGTTCTGGGCACCTTACCCTGAACGAGTGAATGGCAGATACACCACCTGATTTTAACCACAGAAACCTCTGTCACAGTAACATAAAAAGGCAATCAAAAGGGCTATGAAATCAAAGTGTGCTCATGACTTTGATGTGGGCAGAGTTGCCTAGTGCCTGTGAGTGCCAACTTAATGGTACATTTCACCACCTGTGACCGTCAGTGGCCACTGGTCCTTATCTGTCCAGGTTGATTCAATTGCAGGTGTAAGACAGCGAGGTCGAACCTAAAATGTATAGATCTGCACTCACATATGCTGTACTTAAACCCCACCCAAATAACTCAGAGGTAAGTTTCAGTGCTTGTACCCCACTCATCCTAATATAGTAAACTCAAGCTATAAATTTGCTTGATGTTTTATTTCCACCCAAAATGGAATACATTGTCTTCAAGTGTCAGTCTAATAGGACCTAAGGCTGGTAATTTCCAGATCTGCATGGCATCAATATAATGCTCCAATACAATTCAAACCATAATCTGCAATTGAAATCAGAGTCTCAGCTGGTGATTAAAATCAGAGTCTCAGTCAAAGTTAACATTTATTAAATTAATATTTTTCTTGAATTATAAACAAAACTATTTTATAACAATTCCTCATAGGTATGTACACAGATTGAGCCTGTCTGAAGACTTCTCTTCTGTCTCAGAGGAGACAGATGCTTAGCATGGGAGTCAGACAGAGCCTCAGTCAGAATACATGAGAGAGAGTGGCCAGGCTAAAACTGGATGCTGAGCCCCCTCTCTCTAAAGCAGGGATGGGGAACCTTTTTTTCTGCCAGGGGCCATTTGGATATTTATAACACCATTCACAAGCCATACAACATTATCAACTTAAAAATCAGCCTGCTATATTTGGCCAAACATTTAATTAACTCACTCCTAATGCCTTGGCAGGGCCAGACCCAGTGATTCTGTGGGCCTTATACGATTAATAGGCTGGATGTTCCCCACCCTTTATCTTAAATGCTGCTGCTCTCCCCACATATTTCTATAACTGAATCCCCTTTTCTTCATTATCTCCTGTTTAGTGCAAATTTAAAAGTGTTTTTTAATAGGAAAGATACCCCATTTTCAGAAGCCCAAATCAAAATGCAGTCTAAAGAAAGACTTTTGTCTAAGGATTTTATGAATCAGCTTAGGTATAAATTTGTACCAAGATAAAGAAATTTTTACATTTATTATATACTTAACAATTACTCTCTAGTGCAAAGAATCAAACTTTTTAAAAAGGCTCCTCAGAGTTGAGTTTGCTAAGAGCAATGCACAATAGAGGAAGGAGCATGGGATTTGGAATGGTACCTATTTAGGTCCAAATTTTGGCTCTAATAGTTATTAGCTGTGTGACCACAAGTAAGACTATTAATCACCCTGAGCCTTTGTGTCTGCACCTATAGAATGAGGATAATAAACTGTCTTATTAGTTCATTTTGCATATTAAGGTCACAATATATATATATAAGCAAAACTCCCAGCTCAGTGTCTGGCACATAAGGGATCAAAAATTATCTTTTTCATTCTCTTGCTCCTCTATACTTTTTCTCTCTGCCTTTTATGTAAAGCCAGTTTATATCAGTTCTTCATAAGTTTTCACAAAGCTACAGTTAATTAGATATGTATAAATTATTGCCTTAGGAAAACCAAATGGACCCAAAGTTCTCCTGACCTCCAGGGCCTCCCATACTCAGGTGATCATGAAGAAACTCATTTATTTCTCCCATGAAGCTTTCCCTGACTACAGCAGCCCTTATTAACCTCCTCTTCTGCTGTTGGCCCACAACAATTAAACCTGGTATCTCACTGCATAACATTTCATCCTACGTTCTCAGGCATTTTGAGTGACTGGTCTAGCTTCCAAATAAAATGGAAACCTCTTATTATCAAGGTACAATTTTTTCTTGTTTCAGTCTGGAGAATAAATTGAGATTAATCTGCCTAGGGAGATCCATATTTAGTCTTGGACTGACAATCATTTCAAGAACCTCAATACTAACAAAATCAATAATGTGGAATGTTCCCAGAAACCTTAAAAACTAACGAATTCCATTTGTAATCTCAAACAATTAAATACATTCTTGAACTGAGTACAATTTAATTGAGTAAATTAAAATTCTTGAAATCTTTGAGTTAAATGCAAGTCTTGCAAAGTTTTTCTAAGAATATATTTGAGAGTAGATGAGTAGTGTTAATTTTCAAAAGGTTAATAAAAATTAAAAAAATATTTCATATATGTTTATATGAGAAACAAGAAAATTTACTTTCCTGGAAATTAAAGTTCTTAGGGAACCCTTTTATATTTGATGTATTAAAAAACTACCTCTAGGGTTAATTTTTAAAACTGTGTACTCTAATCTCTCTATTTCAGTTTTTAATGCAAAAATATTGAGTTTTTGCCAAAATATTTTGAATATTAAGAGAATTTAGTAATATTATAACAACTCTAGACCCCCTATAACTTAAAAGGTATATGTTGTCATAGACAGAGATGGTTGTGTGGCTTTGCTTTATGGATCACTTTTCTCTGTGGAGGGGAGTAACAACTTCCCTGTGGAAAAGTAGAATAGGAAATAAAAAATGTGAGGGTTGCGGTTGGAAAACTGGTCACTATTCACTTGCTGAAATGTGTGAAAAGTCCCTTCTCTAGTCCTTATTTCCACAAAGGATGAAAAATAGATATCATGTGAATTGGATGTACACAATCATATTTTTTTTCCAGTTAGAAAACATTAATTTGATCAGACATCACTGCTAGAGTGTAATGTGTGTGTATGTATGTGTATATAGATGTGTGTATATACACATATACACACACAGAGGTATATACACATATATTTGATCCATATATGTATATATTTCAATTGGCATTTTTCTCTTTAACATACTTTAATATGTTATTCGGTTATTTCTTCATCACCTAATGGATACCATTGTTAGTTTCCTTAGTGATATCATTGCCTAACAATGGACAGGAAGAAAAAAATGCAGCAGGATTTGCTTCTTGAAACCACACAAGCAAAACTGGGTATTTTTAATCGACTCAAATTGTACTGAGAAGTAACAGGGATTGGAATGACCCCAGGGAATATCTGGAGAGCCAGTCATAGGCGGATGAGCAGATGAGTAGCCTTCCTTAGAAGTCTGCATAATTAGACTGTTTCCCAAACTATTGGCATGGGGTGGGCACATCAATCACCCAACTCATGTGGCTCCAGGTACCTCATACACCGGACATAACTAGAACAGCTCAGTTTGGGGACTCTAGTGAAATTTCAACCCCACTGTGTGGGAATTTTCATCCCAGGGGCTTCATTCCTCACACTTGGAGAGTGTTAAGGGAAAACCTACCACCCTCACACAAAAGGACTATTGAGGGGGCCATGAGTCAGCTGGAAAACATACATGGTACTTTCTCAACTTGTTTCTTTCCACTGCTGCAAAATAGCATGTCTTTTCATTTGGATTTCCACTCAACAAAAGAAGGGCACCACTTTGACAAGTATTTACAAGTGGGCCTTAAGGCAAGGAGGAGTCTAGTTCATTAGGAACTAATTTTCTAGTAAACACCTTGATGGGCAGGTCTGGTTCATAAAAATCAGGCCCAGTTATTTCATGCCTATGTTATACCTAGCTGAACTCTTGAGCCCCTTGAAATCATGAAAGGCCTGTGGGGAAGACAGAGGGCACCTGTTGTGGGGGGGGGAGGGGGGTGACCTACTCTATTTACAGTGGGAGGTCTCATCTGCCATTTCTTTGGGTTTATGAGAATGATTGCTCAATAGAAACTAATCCTATGCTGCATGTCACACGTAACACACACTGTGTCTTAGTAAGTCAGTGTAGTTAATTCAAAGAGCTCTGTGTAAATAACCAAAAAATAAAAATAGAAATAAAAAAGAAGAAGGAAGGAAGGAAGGAAGGAAGGAAGGAAGGAAGGAAGGAAGAGAGGAAGAGAGGGAACGAGAGAAGATGAGCCCTACCTAGTTTGGCTCTGTGGTTAGAGCATTGGCCTGCCTACTGAAGGGTATGGTTTTGCTTATGGCCAAGGGCATGTACCTCAGTTGCAGGCTCTGTCCCTGGCCCTGGTCAGCGCATGTGCAGGAGACAACCAATCTCACATGGATGTTTCTTTCTGTCTGCCTCTCCTCCTTCCTTCCACTCTCTCTTAAACAAAAGAAACCAATGGGAAAAATATCCCCAGGGGAGGATTAACAATAAAAGGAAGAAAGAAAGGAAGAAAGAAAGAAGCTCCTGGCAGATTGCAAAGGGAAATTCTGTTTCCAGTTTATTCTTTTATTGAGCTCTCTGTAAAGTACATGAAACCCTTCTCTCCCTCTCTCTCCAACTAATGCTGTTTTCCAGTCTCTGAGCTGCCAATGTACCATGAGAAATCCACTCATTGACATGACAGAAAAGGCAGTTGTACAGCAGAAATGGTATGGTCTGTTGCAATAAATTACAGGTTTCCTTTTCATGTTCTCCACAAGAGGCGGCCCTCATGCAATTAGCTACAGCTGGTTAAAGAAAGAAACCATGCATCTGTGGACAGATCAGACTGAGAATCAACTCTTATTTTCTGGCATATATCACTATAGGAACAGAAAAGAGACCTGACTTTTGTTCCTGAACATAAGCCATTTTTAAAACGTGTACTTCCCCTTCTGAGTCACCAAGACAGCGCACCATTTTGGGAAACAAATCTACAGTCACGTTTTTTCCGTTAAGGTCACTGGTTATGACAAATAGCTTAGTGCCTTCCACTTGATTGTTGTCTTCTTAGGCCTAGAAAAATCTCTCCAGAGGATCTGAGCCGAATGCCTACTCTTAATTATACAATTGCCACTGTGCGCTATTCTCTGACTGGTAGTTTATATTGGTAGGCTTGAGACCTTTAGGGCAATGATCTGATAGGTTTTATGTCTACTATTGTGGAATGATAATTTTCAGAATATAATTTTTAGTTTATTTCAGAAAAACTAAACACTGGAACTCTTGAGCTGTTCTAATTGTACCTGTATGAGGGACTAGATCATAAATATATTAATAACATATTCATGTCACTTTGCTATATAGAAGATGTAAAAATACTTTAGTGTATGGACCAAATAAATAGTTTGTCTTCCAAGAGAAAACCTAAGAAAATAGGTTCAAGAAAGGCATCGATATAAGTCTATGAAATGCATAAACATTCTATGATCCACTTAATCATCATCCATGAAAGACTAGTCATATTTTTCCTGCAAATAAAGTCAATCCTAAGAAGTCTGGGACATTTTTCACAGACCTCTTATTACTATACCAATTCTGGTTGAAGAAAGTTACTTTATAAATGAAAGTTACTTTATAAATGAAAGAGAGTAAATGTCAAGAAACTAAGAATAATCACAAGATTGAAATTGTCCACATTTATCTCCTGGAAGTTTTGGGGAACCCTATAAAATTATGAACAATTTGTTTAGATGCATTCAAAATTCATGAAAGTAAAATGAGAATTTTGCTTTGGTAGTCTGTTTCTTTGTTTAACACAGAAAAGAGAAATTCTAATGGAAATCAGATGTAATTACTGATTCCCCCCCCCCACCTCCCAATTCCCAAATTGGCTCTGTTTATTTCACAGAAAAGCAGTAAAGCTACTGATGTTTAGAAGGGGGGAAATAACTTGACAGTCCAGCTGAAGATCACAGGGCATTTCTTGAGATGCCTCCAAACATTTGCCTGAAAATTTATTTTGAAAGCTCTGCTTAAAAGTAAAAAGCCATTTGCCAATTTCCCTCCTGTGTGTCGCAACCAGCCCAATGTGCCATCAGAACAAAGAAAAGGATTCCCGTATTTTTGTCTCATTATGTTTAAGAGGGACATGTGCAGAATGAACACCCTTCAAACAGCAAAGCAACCTTACATGTTCTTTCTTAGGAAGGAAGAGAATCAGAGTGTGTGCCCAGACCACAAATTTCTATCCTCTCAAAACTTGTAATTTACTTGGAAATGTGTGGTTGCCTTGTACTGAATTTCCAGACAACTTGTGGGATGAGCAACTTAAGTGTGAAACAGGTTTGGGGGATGGGAATGATAAGATCTGAATGAAAACATTTGCAAAATTATGAGCATAAGCAATATTTTTTTGAACTTTTTGTTTGTTTGGGTTAATCCTCACCTGAGGATACTTTTTCCATTGATTTTTAGGGAGAGTGGAAGAGAGAGGGGAAAGACAGAGAGAAACATCGATGTAAGAGAAGCACATCAATTGGTTGCCACCTGCACGAGCCCTGACCAGGGCCTGGGCTGGGGAGGAGCTGCAACTGAGATATGTGCCCTTGACTGGAATCAAACCCAGGACCCTTTGGTCTGCAGGTCAACACTCTATCCACTGAGCCAAACAAGCTAGGGCATTTTCAAACTAGTTATTTTTTCCCCTCCAGAGAGACAAATGTTGTTCTTAAAGAGGAACAGGCTAGAGAGACCTCCAAGTGCCAAAAAAGTATATCCAACTGGTATCTATTTAGTAAAAATCATCTTACAGTAAAAGCAAAATCATTGCGGCGTGAAAATTAAAAAAAAAAAAAGAAAACCATTATAAAAACCTACTGGGAATCATGGCTATTGAACTTTGAAAGGAAATAACCAATTCGTTATGCCTGGCGACATTTCAAACTGAGGAGGGCAAAACACTAAAATTTGTATTAATGCCTACAAAATAGCATTGGTGGGATAAAGGATCTAAGCTTCTCTTTCTTTTGGAGTCTAAAAATAATAAATATTCTCTACTGGCCTTTTTTAAATCATCACTTAGTCAAACTGTAAAATTGTTAAATAAATATTGCCTGATAGTCACACTAATTACAAAGAAAGGAAGTTGCCTAAATGCACATCTTTTATTTATACCTGGAGAAAAATAACACAGAGTGTTTTAGTAATATTACTTTAATTATTTCAAAGATATTTTGGTAGTGCTTAAAATGATGTCATAAAATACAGAAAGAAAAGGTCACCAAGCCCCCAAATTCAGAATCTCAAACTACCCATCAATAGATGATGCACAGTGATGGTTTTGATACGATGATTATTTCCTTTAACAAACCTCTAAGGAGGACACTGAGTTGCAAGTAAGGACAGAAAGTTCATACCTTACCAAAGTCCCACTGCAAGTCTTTCACATATAAGCATTAACTTTATTTATAAAACAAAGTATTTTATGGCTGACTATTACCAGCCACTCTTCAGATCCCATTAGTAAACGAGGCAGACAAATATAAATATGCCTGCTCTCCTAAAGTTTATAATCTAGCTGGGCAGACAGAAGATAATGGAAAAAATTTTTGTCCTTCTATTTTTCTAAGTTCTTTGGTGGGTTTAATCAAATTAAAAGAAGACAGATTAACAGGAGAAAAGCAAATTCAATTATATACATACGGGGTCCCCCACAAGGGTATGAGGCCCAAAGACAAGCCAGACATGCTCTCCTGAGCTAAGAAATGGGACAGAGCTTCAAAGGGGAGGAGGGTAACTCATAGGATGATGAGAAGAGCAGACATTTGCCTGCCACTCAGGTAGGTCACTCACATGGAAGTTATTTCTGGTATTAATTCGTGTTCTGAGTCAGTCCCCTTTTCGAAATTCTTTTAGGAGTTAAGTGTTTTTCTTGAATCTGCTGGGCGTTGACTGCCTTTAGCTCAAAATAATCCACATGCCTAGGTGGCATAGTCTGACATCATATATTCTGCTCCGTCTCAAAGATAAATAATAAACATCAGTGAGTTGTATAGAATGTCAGTGGATGATAAGTGTTATGTAAAAGGAAAGCATCGAACAAAATAAGGGAGAGCAGAAGTATGTACATGTAAACAGGGTGATCAGGGCAAGCGTCATTGAAAAAGTGACATTTGATCCCAGAGCTGAAGGAAGTGAGGGAGTGAGACATGTAGATAATCCGGTTTCTCAACATCAGTACTACTGACGTTCCGGGCTGGGTCATGCTCCGCGGTGGGATCTGCGCAATGCATTGAAGAATGTTTACAGCCGCCCTGGCCTCTATTTAGAGGCCAGTGGCACACACCCCAACCCAGTTGTAACAACAAAAGTTCTCCCAACATTGTCAAAAGGTCAAAAGTCCCCTGGAGGATAAAGAAAACAAAATCACAGCTCAGAGTCACTGGTCTGGCAGGAGCTTGCTAGCAGGGTTAAGACACAAAAGGAAGGCAAGATATGGCCACAGTGGAGTAATGAAGGGCAGGGAGGTGGACTAAGGTCAGAGAGGTGCGGGGAATGATCTGTTTGGGCTTTATAGGCAGATGTAGATCCTGTCTGTTTTTCTCTGACTATAATGGGAAGCCACTGGGCAGTTTTAAAAGGATCACTCTGGCTACTGTGTGGAGAATTCACTAAGGTGAGTGAGTGGGCAAAGGCAGAAGCAGGGAGATCAATTAAGAGGCTATTACCATCCAAACAAAGGATGAAGGTGAGGCCTACCAAGGTAGGAAGAAGGGATCAGATGCAGGATATATTTTTAGTGCAATGCATGAGATTTCTTATCATGTAGAAAAAGAACTTGAGAAATAAAGGAGTTAAAGATCCCTAAGCAACTGGAAGGATGAAGGTACCATCAAGTGCAATGAGAACTTCAGTAGTAGAGAGAGCAGGATTGGGAGGGTTGAGCAGGAAATGCATTTAAAATCATTCCTTGGCCCTAGCCAGTTTTGCTCAGTGGATAGAGTGTCGGCCTGCAGACTGAAGATGTACCGGATTTAATTGCGGTAAATGTAATATTGGGTAGGAAGAGAGAAAAATATTGATCTTAGTCCAAAGTCTGTTTTAAATCTTCTCTTCGGTGCTATAGGACTTTTCATAATGAGTATTTTTCCTACATGAGAATCTCAATGTAGGTATGCAGTGTGTGTGTCTGCCTTATGAGCATAAAGTAGCATTTCTTGGATTGAGAACATTCAAGGGATATGTCCATAATGCTACAAGCTTAACTAAAGGGAACCTAAAATTGTTCTAAAATAAAGAATTCTTACTCTAAAATAAGTGTTATTGCCAGTGGAGACCTTGAGTATTAGAACTGTGTTCCTTCAGAAATTTGTTCTTATTTTGTCACAACAGTGACCATATTGAACCACCGTCCATCTGTTGCCTCATGTGTCACCCCCACCCCACCTTGCACTGTTCAAATTCATAAGCCAGAGTTTATCTGCCTCTGTATTCCCAGTGCCTTTCACATTAGATACCCAATAAATACCGACTATATGAATGAATGAATGATTACAAGAAGCAAAACTTGGTGCTAGACATTTATAGTACAGCATTAGACATATAGGCCAGTCCCGTGAAGGCAGAAACCATGCCTCAGCTTCTGCTGTTCTCCTTTTTTTCCTTTCCTCTCCTGCTCCTCCTGCCTGGTGTGATGGAATACGGTAGACTTTGCAGTCAGCCAGACCTGAGTTGAAATCCCAGCTTTCCCACTGACTCAGTTACGTGAATCTAGAAAAACTGCCATGTGAACAAGGCAGATGACTTGGCAGGCCATCAAGTTCTGCTTAGACCTTTCCAGGAAAGCAACAGCTGTGGAGACAAAATGTTATGGTCAGAAAAACCTAAAAATCCAAAAGTAGTTTGTTAATTTCCACACAGGTATATTGTTTTGGTTTCAGTGACATAATGGGGTGGGGGGTGGAGAGGGTGAGGGGCGGCAGGCAGACCTCTAATTGTTTTATTGTTGCCTCGAGACTGCTTAGGTCCTAGGACACAGTGAATGAGGCAGGTCTCTCCTTGCCTTCATGGAGGCTTTCTACCCAGTGGGGAAAGCAAACATTAAACAAATAATTATATAGGTAGTTATTTATCTGTGGTTGTGTTAAACATTTGGGAAGGACAAGAATGACATGTTGTATGAGTGGAATTCAGCCAAGTTGGGGCAGGGGATAGGGGGCAGGCAGGAGGCTGTTCCATAGAAGTCACATTTAAGCTGAAAACTGAATCCTGAATTGGATTTAGCTGTGGTGTGCAGAGATGGGAAGGGGATACATTGGAGAATTAGGGAGGTGGGGAGAGAGAACTGAGAAAGAAGTGTGCTCCAACTTTAGGCACTTAAGGATCTGAGCTTTTGTATTTCTCCACCAATTAGATGAATATAAACCACATAGTAGGTACTCAGTTTATGTTTAATGGATGACTGCATTCTTGGAACACCTCATGCTGTTAGCTACTCTTCACACACTTCATACACATACTCTTGTCTATCCCCTAAAATGCAGAAGTTAAGCCCCAAGTTCCTAATGAACGCACACGCTTTTTGAGTTTGTCAGTATTCAAATGGCCACTTTGTCTCTCATCTAAGCTCTTCTGAATCACTCTTCAAACCACAAGGCACTTGACAGCATTTGGGCTGTCAATAGAATTCTGCCTTTTACTTGCCAGTTGGCCTTAGCTGATCAATCTTTTCCAGTGTATGTTGTATCTTTGTGACTGAGGAGGTCACCAATTCATTGGGTGGTATGGCCACTGTTGTCCTTGTGAAATTACAGTTGGTTCTTCTTTTGTTTTGCTTTTAATGAAACCTACAGATTTGAGGTCTTTTTCAAAGTTTTACATTTTTCTCTTTAGCTCATAGGACTCTAAGTAAAAGAAGTTTCTTTTTATTTTAAGTATCATTAGAGATCAGTAGACTCAACAGAAATGAGGAAAATAAAAGATGAAAACCTGAGCCAGTGGTCAGTCCTCATTCCCAGATGCCTTCTGCAGAACCCCCGTGTCTCATGTGTTTATGTTAACTCTATCAGAAAATGTGATCTTTATTGCAACTTGGGGTTTTAGCTCAGGGGCAAGTTTACTCCCACCCAAACTGCATTTGCAAACTGAGCCTTTTGGAAAACCATTCAAACATTGAAACAAAAGAAGAACTGCATCTTAATCAGTTCTTCTGTTGCAGTCACTTCAGTCCTGTTAAGGAAACAAATCAAAGCAAAACAGTCTGGAAGAGAATTTGCCCAACTCATCCTAAGTTTCTCTCATCACGCCTGTAATTTTAAAAATAAAATTGCCAAGATATTTAGAGCTGTACGAATTGTTTGAATTCTTACAGGTTTCAGACATTCTATTCACGTCATCAGGCAGACTTCAGGCTTCCCTATTACTACAGATAACCAACTAATTGTGCAGTCACAAGCTGTCAGCTCTCCTACATTTCTCTCTAAAACTTTCAAATCTAATGCAATCAACCCAGACTCCAGGAGGAAAAGTAACATTTCATATTATAGAGCAAACTAAAATTAAATAGGAAATCTGGAAAATGTAGCCATAGCCTATTGTTCATTCAATTCATATTGATTAGGTGTGAACAATCAATGTGTATACCTTATAGAGGAATATATATATATATATTGGTTAGGAGCTTGTGAGCTAATGAAGAGATATGATATACAAAAATGCTATGTAGCATATGACACTTTTCTCTGCTGAGGATGCCGACTTAAAAGAGGTAGGTGCTTCTCTGGGTCCTGAACATCTTAACATGTAAGGTGCATTAAGATTGATGCCCCATGCCAGTTTCCCAACGAGCCCTATTGGTATTACACCTCTCAGCTTTGGAGAACACTCAGGCTTGATTGCCTTGCATGTTTCAGCAGCTCTGGCCATGAGGCACTGCTGAAAATGAGCAGATTCCCGCCCCTCCTCCTGCTTCTCCTCATCAAGTAACCTTTATAGAAAAGCCCAGGCAGCAGTCACAGAGGCTATCCAGACTCAAAGGGCTGAAGGAGTAAGTGAGCAGGCCCAGATCAGTCGTCTGAAGGGTTTGATGCCCATGACTATGCTCAGGAAGTGGAAGCACATGTAGGCGTCAGAGATATTTCAAAACCCTCTGGGAAACAGTAAGGTGTTATGGCCTGACCCTCAACTCCAAAAGAACCCTTTCTGCTTTCAAATTCTGTGTTTCAAAGGTTATATCTCAGTATGCTCCCAAAAGCCTGTTCACAGTGAAATTCTCATCCAGCTTAGAAAGCTGTTCCTGCCAGTAGGATTTACCTGTCATGTAACAGCGCCTGCTTCACTGCGAGACAAGATGACAACGATGCTGAAAAATGAACAAAGAGAGCAAAGACGACCTCAGGAAACTGGTAGAGAACAGTGTCCATGACTGCACATCTTTCAGACTGTAGGCGGAGCTGGGGGTGAAATCAATTTGGTCAAACCAAATACTTTAAAAAAATATGAAACAGGGTAGCACAGGGAAGAAAAGAGAAGAGAAAATATGAGGACACCTCATAAGAGTATTATTTTATAAAATTTTTATTTCCATTGTGTATGTATGATCATATGTGCCAAATCATCATGTCTTACTATGGGTCAGGTGAAATACTGTATTATATCATTGTTTCAAGATCCTTATCAAACTAAATTTCTTACAAAACAACCAAGTTTCAATTGGGGTGACACTGGGACCTACACAATGACAGCGGCTCCAGGATGTCATTTTTTAAAAATATTTTTTTATTGATTTCAGAGAGGAAGGAGACGGAGAGATAGAAACATCAATGATGGAAAGAATCATTGGTTGTCCGCTTCCTGCACGCCTCCCACTGGGGATTGAGTCCACAACCTGGACATGTGCCCTGACTGGGAATTGAACCATGACCTCCTAGGTCAATGCTCAACCACTTAGCAACACCAGCCGGGCCCCGAATGCCATTTATTCCTGGGAATGGGAGAAGAGAACACACTCAGACATAGATACCAAAACCCAGCCAGTGCTCCCAGCCCTACCACTCTGCAGTACTCTGGAGATTTATTTGTGCTACCTTTAGTGGGGAGGTATTTATGTGTACCTTCACTGAACAGGCTCTGCACCAAGACTTGGCTTCATACTTCTATTATAGAAATAACCAGTATGAACTGAACACTTACTATATCCTTTATATGCATGGTCTCATTTAACTCTTCATATCAACTCTATAAAGAAGGTTCTAACATTGTCCCCATTTTTAGGTAGCAACATTGAGATTCAGACAGTTAAGTAATTTGCTCAAGGTCCCCTGAGTGGTGGAGCCAACACTCAAACCCAAGTCTATTGGGGATAATACTGTCATCACTCATGGTGTTTCCGACATAGAATAAGCCCTGCTTGAACACATCTCTTCTTTGCTTACTAGTCATAAAAACAAACATTAATAGATGTCTTATCTTTTACTGCCATTTTAAAGTTCTTTTACTAAACTTGCACCCTAGAGTCCACTGAAATTTTTCAACAAATCAAGAATCAACAGAGAACACCAATTCATTGATAAATGGACTTGACTAATATACTACACAATGGTTATCCATCTTTAGGCTGTTCTCACCGGAATACCGCTTGCTTAATATGATTGGAAAAAATAATTTGGTTTGTGAATAAAAGCAAAAAGCTTTTTAAAATCTGTTATTTCATTAATGCTCTTCTGCATTAATTCTTTAAGTAGATATATTCATAATAATCACATTTATTAATAATAACCATTCTTTTAGATCTAAAGGTAGTGACTGTGGCTTTCTCTTTTAAACTTCCCTGTATACTTTGAAGCTTATGCTTCATTTATTCCTCCTAGTTTTTCCTCCTTTCACAAAGATCCCTTCAAGTTCTGATTTAGTTTTGTAGGTATTTGGAGATCTGGTTTACTTTGAAACAATGAAGCAGACAGAATCCCCTTAGGGCAACTCATTGAGAACAGGGAGGTCCTGGTGGCACAATACACTGGCAACAAATCAATAGAAACAGAAGAGAAGAGAAGAGGAAAGAAAACAATAATTAAAACATTATGTCAAAAAATAGAACAATAATTAAAAGAGGCAAACTATTGTTTTGCCCCACTAATTACATTTGAATTGTCAATAGGTTGCTGAAGATCATAAAAAAAGACTTTGCCTTTTACAATATTCTGGTGGTCCTTGCTAGGTTGATAACACTATGATTGTGTCATGCTGAGTGGCAGGTATTTTCACCAAGAGAGGATGGGGCAAAGAGTAAAATGTTGCCCTGCTTATTATATAATGTGAATAAAACCCTTTATGATTATGCTGGTATGGCCCATCATTAATCATGATACATGTGTTTCCATGCGCACATAAGATGATGTACGATTATGAGGATGAGTACCCTGTGACAAGCACTTTGCTAAGCATTTAACATATATTATCTGATTTGATTCTTATAAACGATTTAATACTTAGTAACTGCATTATTATTCCCCTATTTTATATTTGAATAAACTAAGGCTTATAGAGTTAAAAAAAAAATCTTGCCCAGGATCACACAGCTAATAATTGGAGGAACCAGGTTTGAATCAACTCAAACCAGTACAGCTCAACTAGAGCTTCTGACATTCATGGCAAGGCCAGCAAAAAAAAGTAGCCACAGGTCTGCTCTTTATTAATCATTGCTAGACCCATGTAAATGATTATGAGTATTCATTTTATGGGAACTCTGATTTCAATGCTGTTAAAAATCTGAGGAGGGGTGGTGGGGAGTGTGCCTTATAACTTTTCTAAGGAGTTTTGGTGCAAAGGGAGAGAGAAATGAGGTCTAGTTGGAAGGAAAAGTGGATCCAAGAGAAAGTTTAAAATTGTTAGAAAACACAGCATGTGTGGGTGCTGATGTAATGATTCAATGAAAGGGAAATATTAAAAGATGTAAGAAATAAAATGAAGAATTTCTGGAGCAATATCCTATGAGTGGGAAAGAGGAAATGGAAATCAGAGCAAACATGGGGGATTGGATGTGTGGGGGAGTGCAATGAATTTGATGACAGCAACAGGCAGGAGGAGGTCAAGTCTATGGTGCAGATGGGTATGTGGGTGTATATAGTGAAGGGAATCTGCAGAAATTCTGTTACGATTGGGAAATTTAAAAGCCAAAAATTGAAAACAATCAGAAAATCTTAATGAGCAGTTGATAATTTTCCAGAGAGAGAGAGAGAAATTCAGCCCTAGCCAGTTTGCCTCAGTGGATAGAGTGTCAACCAGTGCACTGGAGTCCCAGGTTTGAGTCCAGTCAAGGGCACACACCTTGGTAGTAGGCTCAATCCCCTGCCCTGGTCAGGGCTCATGTGGGAGGCAACCAATCGATGTGTCTCTCTCACATCGATGTTTCTCTCACTGTCTCTCCCCCTCCTTTCCACTCTCACTCTAAAAATCAATGGAAAAATATCCTTGGGTGAGGATTAATTAAAAAAACAACAACTTAGAAATTCATACTGAAAGCATTTTCAGGTGAGATGATGTCTGATGTTGCTTTAAAATACTCCAAAAAAAAATTTACAGTTTACCTCAGAGTTAATGAAATATGGTGATAATAACACCAGACATTTATTGAGTACTCAACATGAGCCACTGTATTAAATGCTTCTTAATGAGCATGAGCCTGGCTCTCCTGATCCAGTTTCCATTTGTTCCCATTCTCTCAGAGGTTGAAAGGGACTCATCTTGGCATTTCCCACCCTAGTATGTAAACACTTCACTCCAAGACCCAAAAGCCCTTGGCTGTGCATCGGGAACCACCAATGGTGTGGAGTGAGACCCTGAAAAACGTTTCCCTATAGCTGCGCTGCTGTCACACACTGACAACGCCACTTATTCTAAAAACATCCAAGTCTTTCTAGCTTGAGCAGTTCCTTAACTTTCAATCCTCCTACTTCCTTGTTTTACTTTACTTTCCCTGAGATATGGAGGCAGGGAAAACAGAGGCCCATTCTGGGGCAACTGTGCTGATAACTCCGTATTTACATATAAGCAGCATAATAATGTCATTAAAATAGTAAACTTTAGTAATTAAGGTTTTTTTTCCTGGCATTTTCCTTTATATCCTTGAGTCCTCTCTTTTAGTTACCTAGGTTGGTGACTACATGTGTCTCTGTTTTCAGATTTCCCTTATATAAGGACACCAGTCATATTGGATTAGAGTTTGCCCTAATAACCTCACTTTAACTTGATTACGTCTGTAAAGAACTTATCTCCAAATAAGATCACATTCTGAGGTACTGAGATTTGGGACTTCCACGTCCGAATTGTTGGGCGGGAGGTAGTGGGGACATAATTCAACCCATAAGTTGGAACATGAGAAGCGACCCTATGGATGTGCCACACAGTGGCATCCAGGTTCCCTGAGAAGCCCTCCATCATCAGAGCCCTGGAGCCCACATGGGGACTGGTTCTAGCCTCCACAGACAACTTGGTTCCTCTCTCCCACTCCCTAGGCCACAGTAGCTGTCACTCTCATCATTGTCCAATGACAGTTTCTTTTTGTCCAGTGGGGTGACTGTAGTGGGCACCTAGCAGGAATCATGCCCATCCGTGCTCTAACACTTGGAGTTGCCTCATCCAGCTAATTTTGCAGAGAATCCTCTGATATGAATCCTCAACAGACTCAGCCACCACATAAGGTGAGTGGGGTCCTGGCTCTGGCAGAATCATGGTGGTGGCGTAAATGGAAATTCCTTCTATCGCTTCTGTGGTGGAACTGCAGAGCACTCGGGAGCAATGCCATCGGTACCAGGGTGGTGCTAAAATCCATTCCTGGAATATAGAATATGCTAGATGGAGATATTTTTATTACACATATATTCACCTATAAAGGGTTTCTTTTCATGGTTCTGTGCCTAGCTTTAATAGTTAGGGATTAAATAAAAAGTTTGAGAGTCTGCCTTCTAATTCCTAACTTGATTCCAAATTTTCAATGTGCTTATTAAATCAAAGGTATGAAAACAGTACCAAACGCGAGGACGGAATTACCAAAAATGCAGGTTTGCTTTCTAATTTTATAGGGGGAAATCTCATTAATCATCACACATATAAAATAATAAGTGCCCCATAATAACATGTAATAATATATAATAATAAGTAACATTTGGTTTTATGGTTTTCTCCATAATTTCTAAGGTCATGGCTAGAAAACTCAAAAGGAATTTTGAGTGTAATTTGTTCCCTCTCTTCCAATAATACTATTAGACACACTTTGAACACAAATTTGGCGAGCTCTACAAATTAAACCACATTTGCCCCTAATTCAAAACCAAGTTTAACACAAGTCTTAAAAGGCAGGAAGTGAGTGGGGTGAAGAAAGTATCTGAAATCAATTGAATTCAAGAATCACTTCGCCCTAGCCGGTTTGGCTCAGTGGATGGAGCGCCGGCCTGCGGACTGAAGGGTCCCGGGTTTGATTCCGGTCAAGGCCATGTACCTTGGTTGTAGCCACATCCCCAGTAGGGGGTGTGCAGGAGGCAGCCAATCGATGTTTCTCTCTCATTGATGTTTCTAACTCTCTATCCCTCTCCCTTCCTCTCTGTAAGAAATCAATAAAATATATTTTTTAAAAAAGAATCACTTCATCACTGAGCGATGACTCTGATGTATCAATTTGTACCTGGGAGTGAGGTTCAGAAGCTTTGACAACTATTCTCAGAGGCATGAGTGTTGTTGTGGTCAAAAGACTCACAAAAATTCTGAGCATTCTTAAATGGCATATTCAAATAGAAGAGAAAATAGAATCATTGGCTTGTACTAAAATAGCTATGTCGCCATACCGCAATTCAGTCAAAACAGTCTGAGAGATGGCCCAAATAAGTAAAACTTAAATTATTGTGGTGCTGTAGTGATATCAAAATTGAGATATATTAAAAGAATTAGAAATCTCAGATTTGGCAGATCAAGTCAAAGAGGTGATATGATTAAAGTCTCTAAAAGAGTGAATAGTAAATACGATCATTCTGAAAAATGGAATTTATGTCCCAACTCCCACCCAGCCAAAGAAATACTGACGATGTCTAAAAGGAATATTATTCAAAGTTACTAATATTATGTTGGTTACAAAACAGACTCTGAAAATATCTCTTGTTTCCTAAATACAATCATTGACTTATCTTTTCCTTTTATAAGTCAAGATAGTGGTTGAGTATAGTTCTATCTTACGTTTTCCTATTCTACGAGGCTGGTTTAACTTTCCTGAGATATTTACTATCTACCTTCTCATTGGCCAGTTTTCCTTCAGCTATCCCAGCACCCTATTGCCCTAGGATACTTCCTTTAAGGATGGCAGCCTTCCCTTCAATCACACAGGAATTTAATTTTCTCAAAATAGCTTTCTTTTCTCTCTTTGTACCATTGCCTTGTATAAAACTTAAATTCCCACCTCCCGTTCATCCCAACTTTATTCTACCCTTCTTGAAAAACTTCTTGAAAGAAAAATTTATATCTATTATACCCACAAATTCTATTTCTACAACCCTCATTCAGGCCCCAGCCCACTGCCAACTGCTTTATTTCTTTTTTTAAAAAAATATATTTTATTGATTTTTTTTACAGAGAGGAAGGGAGAGAGATAGAGAGTTAGAAACATCGATGAGAGAGAGACATCGATCAGCCGCCTCCTGCACATCGCCCACTGGGGATGTGCCTGCAACCCAGGTACATGCCCTTGACCAGAATCGAACCTGGGACCCCTCAGTCCGCAGGCCGACGCTCTATCCACTGAGCCAAACTGGTTTCGGCACTGCTTTATTTCTTTAACATGTTCTTGCAATGTTATATATCAAGGTCATTAGTGACCTAGTCACCAACTCTAATACCTATATGCAGACCATTTCCTTTCTTCTTGAATATCTATACACAATGACTTCCAGGATAAGATTCTTGCCTCAATTTTCAATTACTGTATTTACTCCACTCATTTTCATTGTTGTATATATTACAATTGTTTGAATATGTCACAATTCATTTATCCATTTTACTGTTGATGGACATTTGGGTTATTTCTAGCATTTCACTATTATGGATAATACTGCCATGACCATTCTTGTTGTGTCTTTGTATCTATTTATGAGTATATCTATATATCTATAAATCTATTTAAATCTGTTGAGTATATATGTTAAGAGTAGAATTTATGGGTTATGTCTTTTCATCTTCTTTTTGTATGTTAATCCTTACCTGAGGATATTTTTTCAGTTGATGTTTAGGGAGAGTGGTAGGGAGGAGGGAGAGAGAGAGAGCGAGGGAGAGGGAGGGAGGGAGGGAGGGAGGGAGGGAGAGAGAGAGAGACATCAACGTGAAAGAGATATATCAATCGGTTGCCTCCCACATGAGCCCCTAGTGAGGCCTGAGATCAAACCTGCAACCCGGGCATATGCCTTTGACTGGGAATCGAACCCAAGACCCTTTGATGTGGGGGCCGACACTCTAACCACTGAGCACACTGGCCAGAGCATATCTTTAATAGATACTGCCAAACAATTTTCAAAAGTACATTGGGCTTTTTTATTTTTCTGTTTAAACCTTTAGAAAGTGCTCTATTCAAGAACTGATTTTGATCTTTTCAGGAAATAATTAGATCATACACCAAAAATTTTGTCATAGCAAGCTATGTATCAGAGTAAATTACAAAAGATTTTGGCTATATAAGGAAACTATTTTTGAAATTTAGTTCACACAAGACAGAGTAAAGAAAATCAGAAAGTTAAGGAAAAGGTTAAGAACATAGAGCAAGCCTGGCCAGTGTGACTCAGTGGTTGAGCATCCACTTATGAACCAGGAGGTCACGGTTCAATTCCCAGTCAAGGCACATGCCCAGGTTGTGGGCTCAATCCCAGTGTGGGGTGTGCAGGAGGCAACCGGCCCATGATTCTCTCTCATCATTAATGTTCCTATCTCTCCCTCTCTCTCCCTTCCTCTCTGAAATCAATAAAAATAAAACATAAAACAAAGAACACGGAGCAATAATGCTAAGTTTTTTTTGAGGCACAACAGGCTCCCCTCATGAAGGTGAACAGAAGTTCCTACAGAAAAGAGCTGCAGCTTCTTTCCCCCAAACAACCCAGCATGGGTGTCTGTGTGTTTCACTGGGCTAAATGCCCACCTCTGAATTGAGCCAAATGGCTAGCCAGTCTGAAGGCAAATTGAGTGGAGTCAAATTACTCCAACTGGCATAGATATGCTATGTTTGCTATAGTCTGGCATATAGTAGGTGTTGAATACACACTTGTCAAATGAACACATAAATTAATTACTAATGAAAGTAACTTCTGGGAAAAACATTGATTGGGAAAGACGAACCTAAAGATTTATATTACTGACATAGCCACACCATAAAACTGCACTTTGTCTCTTTGTTCTTCAGTTGCACAAGTGACCTGAAAGCAGCTAGGTCACCCTGCCCTGTGGGCTTTAAATAAGTTGGCTCAAACCATCATTACCTATGGCCTGGGAAACCCAATGTTTATCCCAATCCCTCCTGAGAATCCTGGAGGACTCTCTATTTTTGTTCATCCAGGATGGTTTCTTACCCCCAAATCCGCTGGATGAGATCATCTTGTGAATCAACATGCCTAGCTCTGTGTGCTCTCATTTGCCTACAATGTGTGTGTTTTCCTACAGTGTGTGGACTTGCACTGGACATTGGCCTGATTCCTTCCTGTTTTCAAAGTACCACCAGTGCAGGACAGTATTGCAGTTAATTTTTACTAAGGCTTGGTATGGTAGAGGGGGCTCATATCACTGAACCACAGACAACTTAAAATTGACCGCCTTGTTCTGAAATGACTCAGACTTACTGGCACCAGATGTCTCACTAGTTACTATTTCTCAGTAGATACTTTTCTCCATGAGTTCTAACCTCCTGGTTAATTGCTCAGTTAATTGCTTTCTTGACTCATATTCTTTCCCTCCTCTTCTAAATGCCTGTGAACTTTACATGCAAAGAATTTTAATTTTCTGGATTGCTCTATTATAAAGCTCCTAAATAAAATACTTTAATAAAATAATAATATATAAAACTATATTAATATTTTTGGAGGTTGCCATAGGTGGGATTTGGGAATGGGGAGAGGTGGGTATGAGGTATAGGGAAACTGGTGAAGTTTGTCCAAAGGTGCAAACTTCCAGTTATAAAATAAGTCCTGGGGATGGTGACTCTAGATGATAATACTGTATTGTATAGTTGAAAGTTGAGAGAGAGTAAATCATTATCACATACAAAAAATTGTATCTGTGAGATGATAGATGTTAATTAAACGTATTGTGGTAATTATTCCAAAATATAGAGTAGACATACTTCAAATTATTATGTTGTATACCTAGAACTTATACAATGTTATATGTGAATTACATCTCAATAGAACTGGAAGGAAAAATAAATAAGGCCCAAATACTACGCAATGTTCTCAGAATAGCCAACTATAAGTAGCAGAGGCAATAATCCAATCCCACCTAAAGCTTCTAGACACCAAGCTAGTTCTCTTTCCTCCTTATCATGCTTCTTTCACATGACCAAACCATCCAAAAGAGAAGATGAGAAAATAACGTTTAGAATGGAATTTTCTTCATTTGAGGTCTTAGGTTGGGGAAAAGAAATACTTTAAGCATGCAAGCAAAGCAAGGACATTAAAATTATACAAAATTGAAATAAGACCACTCATCAATAATTTTTTTTAACCATACACACCTTTGGAGAGGTAAATCTCTCCAGGAGTCAGTTTCCTTTCCTATAAAATAATGTATTTTTATTATCATGCATGCATACTTTAGTGTAGCCCCTTAACAAGTAGTTTAGTCTACTGTATATTTTTGCACTCTTGGTACAGGAGGGGATTTTCTGTTCAAATAAATTTAGATAATGTGGGTTCAACAGGTTTCTTACCTTAATATACAATATTCATTTTTTAATCCCAGGAAAGAAAACATGCATGAATCATTCCTCACATTTTTTTACCATGAAATTATTTTTCCATATTACACGAATTGCAAGATTCTTCCTTTTAAAAAACACAAATCCTCACTAAGTTTTTTGTCCAACTATTTCTAGCCTATTCCTGTTGAGCATTTAAACAATTAAAGGTCGTAGTTAAGGGCAAGAGCTTCAACATCAAACCCAGCAGTTAAAATTTCTGCCGCATCACTCCCTAGCCATGTAACCTGGGCCCAGCATAACTGTTTTCTCATATATAAAATGAAGATAATACCTTAATGTAAAGGATTACATGAGTGCATAAATGTTAGGCATTTGGCACAGTGCCTCATATATCATAAGCACTCAATAATTATTAGCTATCACCCAGTTTTGGTGTTTGGAGTTTTAAAAAAAAGCTGCAGTTCAAAGTAGCCATAAAGAGAAATTGAACCGATTAGTGCGGCTCAACTGAGCAATGACTCTTCCCGAAACTCGTGGGTACCTGCCCTCTAAGCCTTTCCCATTTATTGCGCGCTGAAGGTGTGCCTGGGCAGGAGACCCAGATCATTCACAGCTACCTTAGGCATTAACAATAAATGTCATGGTCCTGGAGCTACATGGTTGCCTTCCGGACAGGGTGAGGCCTCCATGATCTCCATGATGGCTGATATTATTGGATAGAGTTCACTTTCCAGCTAACTTAAAGAGTTCCGAGGAGGACAACCAAGATAAGAAAAGGTTTGGGAATGAAACCCTATAAGAGCAGATGAAAAATCGGGGCACATTCAGCCTAGTGAACAGGCAGAGCAACAACATAGGTGTACATGTCATGGAGAAGATAGATTCATTATTCTCAGTTATGAATGAGGTTACCACAGATGGCACGAGGTCCAGATTTGCCCAGAAACATTTTGGAGAAAATGAATACACTTCATGATGAAGTACAAAATAATATAATAGGATGACCATTCAATTATTTTCAAGAGGAATGTTTAGGGCAACAGTAATCGATCGATTGGTTTCTTAGAGTAAATCAAAGATAAATCAATTACACATGAATGGAAAAGGTTGACTAGATGTTGCAGGGGATTTTTTGGGTGTAAACAACACCAAGGCTGGCCAACTTTTTGCAGAAGAGGATTTTAACAGAAACACATGAGGTAGCCAAAGTCCCAAGTTTGAAAGAAGATAGCAATTGAGGCAGCTCTAGAGGTCCAGAAAGCACAAATCAATGGACAGTTTTTTTCAGAGTATCAATTAATTCAAGATTCAAAGTCCCCAAAAAGTCTAATTGGCTTAGCTCCAGCCATGTGTCCACCCCTTGCTTAGGAGAGTGCCGGGAGCCGGTCCATCCTTGCTGTTTCAAGGGACCTGGCATATATGGCATACTGTTCTTAATATGTTTGCTCACCTTCTTAGCACTATGTGTTTTAACCAAGGTCACCTCTCTGAGAAAGGTTGTTTCCCCAGGTAGGGATTTTCCCCTGAAGTTAGGGAGGGAATAAAACCTCTTAACTAAGTGCCAGGCGGGTAATTAATCACTTTAACTACGAACAATCATGCTTAAGTACATAATCTTTACTCCCTGGAATGGAGATAAGAAACGCCCTAACCTTTGGAATAGAGATTGATAGGATTGGAATCAACTGGTATAAATACAGATGTAACAAGACAGCAGGAGACAGAACTTAGGAGACAGAACTTAGAAGACAGAACCTACACAGAACCTAGAGACAGAAGAACTTCACTGGAGAGAACATGGCAAAAGATCCTGGACAGAACCTGGCTACAGAACTTGGCTGGAGAACCTAGACAGAACCTGGCTGAAGAACCCGGCTACAGAACCTGGCGACCGAACCTGGCTGGAGAACCTAGCGTGAGAACATGGCTACAGAACCTGGCTGGAGAACCTGGAGAGCGTGGCTGGAGAACCTAGCAAGAGAACATGGACACAGAACTTGGCTGGAGATTGTGGCTAGAGATCCTGGCAAGGCTGCTGATCAACTGAACGGTGGCTCTGTGTCATTCCTTCTTCGCTGACTCCGTCCACACCTTTGGGGACCCCTGGACCTGCTGGGGCTGGACCCCAGCAGGAGAGGACAGAGAACTTTGGTCAGCAATTACACCAAAGAAGAGAAAAGAAAATCAATATGTTGTTACCAAAAGAAGGAAAAATGAATGCTAGGTAGGAAAACAAAAAGCCCACTCCACCCTATGAATTCATGTTAGAGGTAATAACTATTATTTATTCAGTACTTAATGTAAAATGTGAGAACAATGAGGCTCAGGGAGTTTTAAGGAACTTGTTTAAGGTCATGGAGTGAATAATTGGTGGAGCAGAGACTTGAAACCAGGGTTTTCTAAATCCAAAGCTCAGTTTCTTCATTAATACACCATACTGCTTCCTGTATATCCTTTTCATAATCTCTGCTATCACTGCCGCTCCTTAAGCAGCTTTAGCCCCAGTCACCAACAAGTAGGACAGAGGTCAAAACAGAGTCACCATGATCCTCTTTGGCACTACGACGCAACACAAGGCAGAAAGCTCATGTTCCTCGGCATATCATTCTGACACAGGCTGCAGGCTCAGAGGACCCGGAGAGGCCAATCTAGGGGTCTAAGCTGCCTTGCAATGGGCAAGGGGTGGTTTTTAAAGTTTTGAAATAAAGAATGACTGGGAACAACCCTTCCAGCATCAGAATCTCTTTATCCTTCTAAGAATCATGAAGAGTAACTTGAAATACCACACCTAGCAATTGCAAAGATAAATAGTTTTAAAAGGAGCAATGTGAGGCCATGTCTCTCTCTATACATACTATTCTGTCCTGTGCAACTATAAGTCTTTTGTGGGACCATGAGCCTCTTCTGCTTCTTTGTAGTCACAGTGAACTATAAGCATTTAATTATGTGGATAAAGGCAAATATAATGAGGATAAGGGTGATGACTTAGACTTTAATAGTTTTAGATCTAGGGTAAACTTCCCATTTCCATGGCTTATAATCTTAAAGATTCCGATTTTATGGGACCAAATCAGAGTTCTGGAAAGGAAAAATAAATAAATAAATAAATAAATAAGCCAATAAATATTACGGTGTCATTGAACCTCAGCATTGGGTGAACTGGGAAAAGGAAAAGTTTAATGATTAGATCACAGACTTCGGAATTAATCAGACCTGGGCTCAAATCCCAGCTCTGCTACTTACCAATTGTATGACCTTTAGCTAATGACCTTCTAAACGTCAGTTTCCTCATCAGCAAATAAAAGGCCTATCAAATATATAGAGAAGATTAAATGTGAGTATAAATGTAGAGCCCTTGGCTTGGTCTTTCCCCTTGTAAGCCTTGGCCAATATTAGTCATAATTTCAATACTTTGATATGTGTCTTTTCACTCCTACTACAATTATGTGCCTGAAGGCTGGAGCTGAGCTGTGTTTGATTTTAAAGTTACTGGTGCTAGTGCAAAGTTCTTGTATAATACCACAATTTCTGAAAAGACTTCACAGCTAATACAGCTTACATCAGTCATTTTTACACCAAGATACACTTATTATTACCATTAAAAATTATTTCCTAATAATTTTTCAGTTTTTTTTAATATTTGAGCAATTTTATTGCAATATAATTCAATAAACCTCTATTTATCATCTTCTCTAGGCCAGGCACTGTACTAGGAATTAGAAATATACAGATCTGAAACACAGTCTTGTCTTTAAGTTGCTTGGAGCCCAAAGGTGATAACAAATTGCAAACAGAAGGAAGAAAATTATCAAAAAATTCTAAATAAAGCTACCACTTAGCTCAATTATGCAGAGATTATTAATATGAAAAAAATCTTAAAATTATAAGATGTTATAATATATAATAACTATATATTAAATTACAGAAGCAAACAGAGCAAATGGACAAAAAGCTAACAAAAAATCCTATAGAAGAATTTTGACCTGAACAATGAGAGATTTAGACCCTTAGTTCTAAAAAGTTAATAAAGTATAAGGGAAAATCAATGAAAATACTTAAAGTGGGTCAACATTTTGAATTTCAAAGGAAAAGAAAAATCCTATAAGCCTCATATAGGGAAATAAACAATATCAATTTCCTAGGAAAGGAAACTTTTTCAGTTATCATTGTCTTCATCCCTTACAACAATAACTACCCAAATTTTGTCCTCATCTTCAGTGTTTCTGAGGTATAAAAACAACAGGCTATTGTTGGGCCTATAAAGATAAAGACCAGAAATCATTCATCTCTAAATATATATATATATATATATATATGTGTGTGTGTGTGTGTGTGTTGATTTCAGAGAGGAAGTAAAAGGGACAGATAAAAACATCAATGATAAGAGAGAATCATTGATTGGCTGCCTCCTGCCCACCCCCGACTAAGGATGGAGCCCATAACCAAGGCATGCGCCCTTGACCGGAATTGAACCCAGGACCCTTCAGTCTGCAGGCCAACACTATATCCACTGAACCAAACCAGCTAGGGCCATTCATCCTTTCTTATCTTTTTAATTAAAAATATTAGCTGACCTAGAGATTAACAAAATAAGGCAAACTGAAAAAATACTCTTTATTTTTTTAAAAATCTTTATTGTTCAGATTATTACATTTGTTCCTCTTTTTTCCCCCATAACTCCCCTCCTCCCAGTTCCCGCCCCACCCTCCGCCCTATCTCCCCCCCCACTGTCCTCATCCATAGATGCACGCTTTTTGTCCAGTCTCTTCCTGCTTCCCCCACACCCCTTTCCCCCCAAAGAATAGTCAGTCCATTCCCTTTCTATGTCCCTGATTCTATTATAATCACCAGTTCATTCTGAAAAATACTCTTTAAACTTAAAGCAAATTTCAAGAATAAACTTTGAAAGAGAGTACAAAAAATGTAAAGGATTATTAGAACATAATAAAAATAAGAGCAGCAAGTCAATTGAGAAAGAGGAAATAGAAGAATGCTGAATTTTTATTTGATAAAGGGATGTTAATAGTTTTACATAAACAGTCTTACATGATATAAAATATTAATACATGATAAGATAGCATCTCAAACCATCAAAGAAAAAATGAATTACTCAACTTCTGGTTAAGATTACCAGCTAACTATGTGGGAAAATATAAAGTTAAATTACTACAACATACAAGGCACCAAAATGAATCCCAGATGAATTAAAGATTGGAATGCAAAAATATAAAATCATAATTATACTAGAATAAAAGTTACTATATAGTCTTAGCAGAAAAAAAATTTCAATGTATAATATTAAAGACAAAAATACAAAGGAAAAGATTGATAAGTACAATTATAAAAATCTTTTTTTTGCACCTAAAAGAAACAGCATATATAGAATTGAAAAACAATCAATGAGGAGAAAATATTTACAGAGTAAATACCAGAGGTTAATATATGTAATATATAGAAATCTTATAAATCAGTAAGAAAATGACAAATATGTCAGTTAAACACACACATACACACAAAGTGTACTCCAGCAACTGACAGAAAGAAGAAATACAAATGCTTAGTAAATATAGAAAAAAAAATTCCAATCTGATAATATTGAAAAGCACGGTAAATAAAAGTATGTTGACATGTTCAAAGTAAAAACAAATGAAATTTTAATGGTGTTTATTCAAAAAACTTAAGACAAAAACCAGATACACAGCAAATATGTGCTCAACGTTTTTTTCCATCACTGTTTATTTCTCAATGTCTTTTTTGGACACTGTGGGGTACATTAAGATCAGAATATCACTTCATTATTTTATTCTACTATTGATGTTTGCTTCTGTTCTTTGCTTGGTTCTCTTAATAAGCAAAAGCTATCATCATTTTAGACACCTTAAATTCACTGTAACTCCATTGTAACTAAAACTATAGATACTTAAAAGTCAGTATAATTAGAAAATGAGTTTGTGTTTTTAAATTGTATCTTTATAATTAGCACTCTGAGTTGACCAGTTTAGTGTTAATCAAATTGGGCTATATGTTTGTGCTTTCCTTAAAAAAAAACAACATTTTTTTTTTGTCAAGACAGCTCAAAATATTTTGCATATATTTTATTTCCCTTTCTCAGAAGAAGAAAAAAACACTTATTCTTCACTCTGTCCTGCCTCTACAAGCCCCCAGGCCATGCTTGCATAATGTGAAGAAATTTACTATCTCCATCCAGATTAATTAATCCCTTCTTAGAAGGATTCCAGGAGCTCCAGCCCAGCCTTGGCTGCTGGCCAATTGGAGGGATCTGGGAAGGCAGGGTCAGCACCAACATTAACCCAGTGAAACAGACTACTCTGAAGTAGGCTCAGCATGACCTGACCCCTTGGGTCACTTGAAAGTAACTAGGCTTCTCTGAGAATCCTGTAAACCTAAGATCATCTGAATCAAATGTATGTAAGACCCGCTTATTTCTAGATTCAATACCCAGAGGATTGGATGAGATTTAGAATGCCTTTAGAAAGTGAAAGGAAGAGTTGAAAATCATGGAATGCATTAGCTTTGGAATCAGCAGGGATGAAAATTGGAGAAAATAGAACAAGTTCAGAGGATGGTAGATAAATTTTATTGCAATAAACCCACAAGCCACAGCAATCTTGAGATAGAAAAACAGTTGGAGATAGCACACTACCTGATATCTAAGTATATTACAAGGCCATTGTAATCAAAACAGCCTGGTACTGGCATAAGAGCAGGCATATAGATCAATGGAACAGAACAGAGAGTCCAGAAATCAACCCATATGTTAATGGTCAATTAATATATGACAAAAGAGGCAAGAGCATACAATAAAGACAGTCTCTTCAATAAATGGTGTTGGGAAAATCGCACAGG
>NW_006300376.1:3349654-3350478 GCF_000327345.1 Myotis davidii | reverse complement strand
TGATAAGGGGTCAATTTCCAAAATACATAAAGAACTTATACAACTCAACACCAAGAAGACAAACAAACCAATTTTTAAAATGGGCAAAGAACCTGAATAGACACGTCTCCAAAGTGGACATAGACAAATTGAAAAGTGTTCAATGTCACTAATCACCAGAGAGATGCAAATTAAAACCACAATGAGATATCACCTCACCCTGCCAGAATGGCTACCATCAGTAAATCAACAAACAAGTGCTGTTGAGGATGTGCAGAAAAGGGAACCCTAATACACTGCTGATGGGAATGCAGACTGTTGCAGCACTGTGGAAAACAGTATGGAGTTTTTTAAAAAATTAAAAATGGAACTGACTTTTGATCCAGCAATTCAACCTCTGGAAATATTTCCAAAGAAACCCAAAACATTAATTTGAAAGAAATGCACCCCTATGTTTATTTCAGCATTATTTATAATAGCCAAGATTTGAATACAGCCTAAGTGCCCAGCAATAGATGAGTGGATAAAAAGAGCTGTGGTATATTTACACAATGGACTACTACTCAGCTGTAAAAAAGAAGGAAATCTTACCTTTTGCAACAGTATGGATGAACCTGGAGATTATTAAGGTAAGTAAAGTAAACCAGTCAGAGAAAGACAAATACCATATAATCTCACTTACATGTAGACTCTAATGAACAAAGTGATCTAACAAACAAAATAGAAACAGAAGCACAGATACGTGAAAAAGACAGACAGCTGTCAGAGGGAAAGGGGATTAGAGGGGTGGCAGGGGAGGTGAAGGAATTAAACAAAACAAAATAAAAAAAATATATATATACACG
>NW_006300376.1:3310314-3349362 GCF_000327345.1 Myotis davidii | reverse complement strand
TTATTATTATTATTATTAATTTCCCTGTGGAGATGGTTAGAATGTTTGATGTGGGAAAAGGAAGAGAAAGTTGATGTCCACTTAATGGCAGGATGTAAGGTCTTTTAGGTTCTATGTTGCAATACGTTTTCCAGTCTTTCTCCCCAGTGTCAACTGCCAACAACTAGTTAACTTTATTATAGAGACTAGCAGGCACATGGAGAGAGACTAATAAAAATATTTGTTGCATTTATTATGGAGAAAATGCTTCAATTACTTTCCAAAAAGCACTGCTATCAAGGACCAATGTCTGTCAGATCATTTAAACAACTTTACTATAAACAATGTTTTCTTTGAAATCTACCTATTATCATGGAACTTTATCTGAAAAACCATAGATTTATCAGTGAAGAATAGAAGACTGTGAAACTTGTCATTTGTTACCCAGAAGCAAGAATTAAAGAGATGTCTTCAAAATTATTCAAATAATAAGTTTAGTTTCAATAGGACAAAGGAAAATATACAAAGGATCAATGTATGAGCATTTTTAAGTTTTAAATTACTTGAAACCATCTGAAGTTTAGAATAAGAAACAGTTTTAAGACCTTGGCTAATTTTATTGAACATTTATTCAATCTTATAAAACATCTTTTATAGATGATATACACACACACTCTAATGGCTGCTGTTGAATTCAAGGATATAGAACACAATTCCTATAAGTCATTCACCAAAGAGTGGGATAAATTTTCTGATTTATTTTCAATTAGGTCTGTTGTTTATTGTTTTTGGAATAGTGCTGCTACCGGCCCAGGAATCACAGTTCACTCCCCCGATAGCCGTTTCAATGATGAAAAAGGATTAATAGTGACAGATCGATCAATCCCAGGAGAATTTTCTCATCATCCCTCAGAGGTGTATTTCCCTACTCTGAGATGACAAACCCAATTGTAGTGAATCACATCTACACATTGGATGTACTCAATGGTTACCATCCTTTTGACACAATAGTTATTATTAATTTTGACCTTCAGGGTACTAAGGCAATAAGGCAGTGGTGGCTGAAAATAAAGCCCTACTGCTTTCATTAAAGGACTCAAAGATAACAGCGTACTTTAATAGATAACACTATTTTACCTGTGAAAGGGGAGAATTTCTATTTTCTGTGGGACTTTTAAGGCACTTTTCTTGTGGGTTAGCCACTAGAGGGCATCATGATGCTATGCACCTAAAAAATACTTTGAATATTGATTACTCTTGAATTGATTACTCTCAAAACATTGTTCTTCATGTTCACAGTTCTCATTTAAATGGATAACCATGGAATTGTAAAGAAAATAAACTCATTTGTCTTCCATTAAATCTGCATTAAGAACACTTGGCAGAGTTGGAGATAGAGACTAAAACCCCATGTTACCAATGGGTCACCCATACTCTGAGCCCTGCTGGACTTCCACTCCACTGAACACATGCCACCACTGGAGCTGCCTGGCTTGAGACCAAGGCCCACCTCCCCACCTGTGGTTATTGCCAGTGACCAGGACTTCGGCCTGACACTTGCTTCTATTGAGTAAGCTCATCTCCTCTGTGTGTAATCTGTGTGTGACTCTATTGGCTTACATGGCTAATAAACCTGGCATTATGGAAAGACACAAACGTGTGTGAGTGACCCCTTTCAAGGAAGCTCTCTTGCTCACATCACACACCAAGAGAATTTATTTCATGAAAGAGTGGATATGACCAGCAGAAAATGGGACACTTCAATATGATTCTTAAAAGTAAGTAAATGTCTTAGAAATCCATTTCCTGTTCAATCATTTTTTCATCATACACATTACAAGTCCAAGACCAACATTCAACTAATGGCTACTCTAGAGATAGATATGTTCATAGTTCGATCTGTATTTCTCAGAAAATGTGACAGGATGATTGCTATTTCTCCATATAAGTCCTCTGGATGTCAGCCAATGGTTCATCTCTAACCTGACAATTGTGGAGAAATTGTTGGAAGTTGTTTAAAGCTGGTCCTGGCTCCAGTTAATATCTTGTTTCTTTGATTTTTTTTTCACATGAGCTTCATAAAAATATTTGGTACAATATGGCCTGGCTATGTTGCCTTTTGTGGTACATGAATAGCTTTAGCTTAAATATGGATTACAACAAATTATTTTACCTAATAATGTCATTATTTCTCAAGGTGTGTAGACTAATATTGGTTTAACTATGTTTTGTTTGTTTCTTTCTTTAATTAACAAGCTTTATTTTTTTAGAGCAGTTTAGGTTAATAGCAAAACTGAATGAAAAGTACAGAGTTCCCAAATACCCCCATCCTACACACATACAACCTCCCTTACTAGTGACATCTGTACCATAGTGGTGTATTTGTTACAGCTCAAGGTGTGTAGACTAATATTGGTTTAACTATGTTTTGTTTGTTTCTTTCTTTAATTAACAAGCTTTATTTTTTCAGAGCAGTTTAGGTTAATAGCAAAACTGAATGAAAAGTACAGAGTCCCCATATACCCCCATCCTACACACAGACAACCTCCCTTACTAGTCACATCTGTACCATAGTGGTGTATTTGTTACAATCGATGAACCTATACGGACATCATTATTGCCCAAAGTCCATAGTTTACATTATGGTTTACTCTTGATAAAACTATGAGTTAGACAAATATATAATGATCTGTACCTACCATTTTAGAGTCATACAGAATACTTTTCCTGTTCAAAAAATTCTCTGTGTTCTTCCTATTTATCTCTTCCTTTTAACTCCTTAACCTCTAACCCCTTGGCAATCACTGATATTTTTACTGTCATCATAATTTTACCTTTTCCAGAACATCACATATTTGGAATTATAGTGTGTGTAGCCTTTCCAGATTGGCTTCTTTCACTTAGTAATATGAATTTAAGTTTCCTCCATGCCTTTCAGTGCTTAATAATATTTTATAATCTAGATATACTACATTTTATTTATCCATTCACCTACTAAAGGATAATCTTGGTGCTTCCAAGTTTTTGGAAACTATGAATAAAACTGCTATAAACATTTGTATGCAGGTTTTTATGTGACCTAGGTGCTCAATTCACTTGGTATTTTGTTTTGTTTTTAGCCTGTCTGAGCTCTTTGAGCCATGCTTTCTTAGAGTAGCTGACATTTGGCCATTTTGGTTCTGTTGACTCATAGAGAGCCATCTGATATCAGAACTGGAAGAGGATATGGTTGGCTAATCCAACTACTCATTTTGTACTTAGCAAATTGAGGCACACACATGTGAACTAGTTATTATTTTATTCTTTCTAAAAGTCAAATATTCCTGTATTCTGTTTTTTGTTGGTTTTGCTTTGAGATTTTTTTTAAATGCGGCCACATTAGTTTTTGAATGACTAGTACATTTTAAAAGTCTCTTGTCCATTGGGTTCAGTCTCAGATTTTACCATTAGCTTTTTCAGAAAAACAAAACAAAACACACACACCATGTAAACATTAAAAAAAATACTGCAAGTGTTTTTTTTAAATACAAAGCTGGAATGGAAATGAATATGGAGAAGGAAGAAACACTGTTTTAACAGGCAGAGTTTTTATTAAAAGCTAGTCCCAAGTTGACAGTTTTCCTCAATGCTACTGCAGACAACTTTCATCTTGCTGACTGCCCAACTGGCCACCAGCCTCCCTCTCCCCAAACAACCCTCAGAGCAGGATACTGGCCTCTTATCTGAAAAATCAGCCATAGTAATATAACTGGATGATAAATGAGAACTCTCCTGGGGTCTCCCTTTGAGCTGAGGTCCAAAAGCTGAGAGTCCTAGGTGATGACTACTTCCAAGACTAGTTGAACAGAGACAAGAAACTGTCCATAGAGCTGGCCAAGGAAGTGGCCCTTACCTCCACCTGATCAGAAGAGATGTGAGTGAGGGTTTTTGTGAAGGGCACTATTGGAGAAGAGGGGTGGGGGTTGTTTCCCTCTCCCTTCATCTCTGAAATCGTTAAAATATATATTTTTTAAAAGACACAGGAAGAGTCTCTACAAGAACCATCTGTAGAGTATGGGCTTGCCAGGAGGGGATACTGGGATACTGACAATTTTGCCCCATTCATACATCTGCCAACCCTTTCCCAAACCCCCCCTAAACAGAGATCCAGAACAAAATCTGGTTGGTTACATATTCCTTGGGAAAATCTGGCCTGCATTTCCTGTTATGTGGAGACTTGTATCCAATTCTTAGCTGGAAGAGTCTAAAGAAGAGAAAAAGTCTGTTTGAGTGATCCATCAGTTGCAAAAGTTGGCTGGGATGGCAAGAAACCAGCCAGAGGAACATCTCCCTGCTCTAGACATGGTAATGTTGGAGGTCCTCTGGGGAGGTGGGGAGTGGTCTCATCAAGAACCCACAAAGGCACTTGCATCAGTCATGAACAACAGAACAACACAGAACCGACCCAGTAGGGGAGCTAGCACCTCTGAGGCCACCGCTTGGGCTAAAAAGTGAAAGTAATGTCTACCATTACTTCTCTTCATACAGGAATGTGGAGGTGGGCACAGGAATAGTTCTGCAGAAAGGCTTCATGTTTCCACCATTTTACTTGTTAGAAACCATAGCTAAAGCCTCAGGAAGATGATCCCCAACTCATTCCTGCCTTCCCAATCTCTTGGTGAATGAATCCAATTGACAGAAACAAATTCACATCTAGATACGTAGCTGCAAGGGAGTCTGAGTTGCATAGTTTTCATATCTCCAACCCTTTCTACTAGAAGCAATGTAGGAAGTTGAGTGAGCCTGACCAGAGTACTCAACTCAGAACCCTAGAAGAGCCTGGAGAGCTAGAACATTGCTGGGAGTAGTGGACAGGGGAAGAAACAGTAAAGAGGCCATGTCTATTTTTTGCACTGCAGGTTTCTGAGATTGGGCTGAGCCTGCATGATGTGGAAGGGGAAAAGCTTTGAATTGATATGAAATCAGAGTTTTGATATGAGGCAAAGTTGAATTTTTTAATTGAGAAAATTATGACTAGTCATTAATATCAGAAAGTGGAGATGATATTTAAGATGCTCATCAACTAGGGTAGCATGGACATTGACCAACCAGAATGCACAGGAGCCATAAGTAATTGGGATTCTCCCTGTCGCTATTTTTTTTCTGTACTACTAGATCCCATTGATTTTTAGATGCTCATGAATAATGGGTCGCATTGCAAAACCAGTGTATACTGTAGCATCATTGGTCCAAATTGATTCTATTCTCTGACTAAAGTGGTACATCTACTATCTATATTGTGGGGGGTCTATGTACAGACAGAATGTCATGATGACTGTCTACTTACTGATGTTTTCTAAGCATTGTGATTACAGGGTAAGAAGAGAAGGTGACAACATTCATTTGTAAGGACTGCTAGACACACCTGGTATTGATGTAGATTTCAAATAAATCTTCCAAAATTAGCTTTCAGAAAAGTTTTAAAAATAATTCTGTTTACCTTGTCCTCCTTCTGTATATATAGCCTTACCCCCACCAAAGAACATTTCTGCTCATTGTAAAAGTGCAGCCTATGGGGGTTTTTTTTTGCTTCTTATTTTGTCTCAAGATGTTCTCTGTTTTGAATCACAAAACCAAAGACTTGGTTGCTTCTTCTGTGATGATGTTGGCTGTCTTCCACATTCTGACCCCACTTTTTTAGTTTCTTTATTTTATTAAGCAGAATGGGTATACTAGCAAGCATTTCCTATCAGGAAGAATTTCCTAAAATAAATAAATGGGAACAAGCACAACATTCAGAAAGGCAAATGAGAGAATAACCAAAATTTATCTTCAAACTGATTCAAATTAAATTATGATTTCAATACAGAGATTACTTAAAGAAAGAAGACAAATCCATTCTTTCTTACTTCAATATAAACCTGAGTTTTTCCAGATTTAGACTGAACCTAAACATGTGCTTGCCTTCAGCAAACAGTGCCTGTGGTGGCCTCCAACACCATAGTCATATGCACTAGCTCATGTATAATTATGCCCCATCACAGGGTTTATTAGGCCTTGATTCTTGCCTTGGGCTTCTCACCAGAATAACTGAGCTTCCATTGTTCCATTTCTTTCTGGGTGGAAATAAAAGACTCAGGTGTGCAGGCCAAGAAAAAGCTTTCCCTCTCAGAAAGAATGAGGTTCTTGCCTGAAGCAGGATGCTTGCCGAGTGCCCTATAAAACTTCTCTTTCTGCTCCCAAATAGGCTTCACATGCCAGTGAGGATAGAAGTGGAGCACTGTCACAATTAAAGACAGTTTTGCCTTTCAACACAACAGATGAAGAGCTGACTCATCCCGGACACACTAACCAGTCTCTCTCTCCCGTTTCTTTCCCTCCCCCTAGAAACCTGACTCTTGAGATGGATTTTTCTGTGGTGAGAGTTAACAAAATGGTACCCAGGATGTACAACTCATCAGGGCTCCTCTGGTCCCCCCAGATAGAGAGGTGGGTGAGAGATAAGAAATGAGAACTCTAAAGGGACGAAAGCAGCAAAAAAAAAACTGGATGGAATTGGGATGACTCCAACAGCTCAAGGCCACAGCGCTATGACAGTTAGATTTATGGCCCATGATGCCACTCTGGGAAATGTGCAGTCAGTGTTGCCCAGACGCTTGAGGTCTCCCGGGGTGATGCCCAGAAACCGGGCCTTTAGTGCGTGCCGTGTCGTTTGTGAGAGCTCTGCCCACAAAGCCATCAGATGGTAACAATTTTCAGTCACTTCCAACATGAGATGAGTTTGAACTTTAATATGCAACCTAATTATGACTGCAAACACTTTGTTAAGCAAACAAACTTCAAACCCCTTTTTCAAAAACAACTCTGCTCTGGTCATTTCACATTGTACAAAGGCTTTAAAAATAAAACTATGTGGGGAACTAGGGAATCCAGGGACAAAAAAGACTGAACAAAATTAAATGGCTTTAATGTAATCACCACTGGAGTATAGAGTACTTGACTGTTTTTTTTTTCAAATTGAAATGTAGAAAATGTAGCATCCTCTGTTCTATTGCCACTCTTTCACCATTTAACTTCTATCCCAGAATATTACAAATAATGTTTTTAAATAAGATGGAGAAGCAGACATTTTTATTTGTTCCCACAGTTTCCTTTGCTTACTAACCTCCTCTTTTCTGTTTCTGAAATATCCAAGTCATTTGAGGTTTCTTCTCACTACTGCCTTCCCTTCCACTTTTTGGATTTTCTCAGTTACTTTTCTTATCCCCATTTCTTAGTCCTTTTTCAAGAACTAAGATCATTACATAGCAAATGGAAATCAATGGATATCCCTTTTCATGACAAAACCAGGGAACTGGCCAGACTTTCAGTGAGGGGATGGTGGACCCCAAGATAAGTCACCTGAGGAGACTACCACCTCTGCATCTCTAGACTCCATAGACATCTGTGCTCCTGCCTGTTGTGTCCCCCGCCCCCCTGCTGTCTCCTCAATCTACCTGTAGTCTTTGACAAACTTCTGGAGTGTTGTTGTTGTTTTCATTTTACTTCAGAGAGAGGTCAGAGCACAGAGAATAGATCTCTGATTTCTACCTATGTCATTCAATAAATTTAAGAAGGAAAAGGTACCATAGGCACCATTCTCCAGATCTCTAAAACATTGAGTTCTCCTTATAAAAGGAAAAAGTTATTAAGAACAATGAACTTCAGAAGAAACCCTAACACTGCTCCCATTTGAGAATCCTCTAATGTAACATCTAAAATCAAGTTCTGTTGACCTCCATCTCTCCCTGGTTTTCATTTCCAAAAAAGAAATTGTTTCACCTCTTTGTGAAAGTGGGAAAAGTTTGAAGCCAAAATATTGTCAATAATCCAGCTCATGAGAAGGCCAGTCAGTCTCTCCTAGGAAAGTCTGTCTGTTCCTGGTGTGTGTGTCAAACTCCAATTTTGTGATAAACGCTTTTTATGGCCTACTAAACAGCTAACCCCACCCTCATGTCTCCTTCCCTCCAAAGTGATATGTAAAGAATGCTGGGAGCTCAGAGAAAGGTTCCTTATTGATAACAAGAGACACACAAGAGGAAATGAACTCTTCGTTGCCTCTGGATCTTGTGTCTGCATTTGAGGGTCAGAATAACGGCAGTCATCTTGGGGCCATGAGGGAATTCAGTTAAAGGACAAGCCAACTTGCTCTGTAGAGAAGAGATGTAAAGAACTGGGGACCTTGATGCTATCACTTAAACACTAAATCAAACAAGTCTGGACTCACCACACTTTCAAATAACTTGTTATGTGACATACAAATGTTCCTTATTGCGTAAGTCACTTTTAATTGTGTTTTCTTCATTTACAACCAAAAGCATTCTGATATTGATGGTCAGATTAAAACCATGAGATCAGAGAAACATAAAAATTATTTCCCTGTAAACTCTGTTGGCAAACATTCTTAGTTTAAATTTTGAGTGCAATAATCACCAAATGTCAAGTTTTAAAATATGCCTTAATCCTGGCCAACCAGTGGGCCTCTTCTAACGCTCTTTTAATCATGGATTGTTAAAAAAAAAGTATAGGAACTTTTAAAATTACACACTAAAATCATTATTTTATTAGACCTCATAACAATAGCAATTTGGGGACCATTACCCTGAACTTGGAAATACTTCTCTCATTCACCATCTATATTCCCTTTTCAGGAAAACAACATGGAAACAACCAAAGCCAAATTTCTACTGTGATTGTGATGGCTTGAGAATGAAATCACTTATTCCCTCTGCCAAAGGAAGGCCCCAGTACGGTTGTTCAGTAATGTGGCAATATGAGAACTCCAGGATGCCACCTGTCACTATTTAAGCTTTCAAGGGAATTAAACAGAGTTGCCTCAAGCACAGTTTTACAACTGAACTGAGACAAGCCCCACGTTCTGGCTATTTTCGTAGAATTTCTTTTTAATAAGAGGTAAAGTCTTTTGTCCTCAGCCGGCTGCTCCTTCAGCCAACAGGGTAGAGGTTCCCTCATAGTCTGGCAACCCATTTTGGGAGGGGGCAGAGGGTGAGGATGTCTTGGGCTGAGGCCATGAGGAGATTCCTTTCTTCCTAATCAAGGCTTCATCCTGCTCCTTGATAATAAGCTGCCCCACAGGTGCTTCTCACCTGATATCTGTCTGAGTACAGATTCCTGTATGGACAATCCCCAGGGCACTGAGAAAAATCCACTGTTTCCAGACTCTGTCAATGGAGCACTGAGTTAGGAACTAACTGCTGCTACCTAACTGCACCTCTCTGGGTTTTCCATCCTCACATATAGTCCAATGTTGCACTCATCTTGGGAATGCCCCCGAGATGGGGGTGCCTGTGCTCGCTAAGGGAGGGGCCTGGAGAGCTGGGGATCTATTTGGGGATTAACCAGGTTATCTCCTTCCCGGGCTCAGGGGTGCACAAGTTGACTTTCACCAGAACCTAAATTGTACCATTTAAAACTTTTTCTGGTCTTTCATAATTTTTTTTTTAAAGTTTGTATCTAAGAAGAATGTTCTTCTCTCTCGCTCACCATCATTCTTTTTTCTCCATGTGGTCACATTAAAATCTGTTTAGGGGATTTGATTTTATCTAATGATTTCAGGTTTATAGGCTCCGGAGAGAGTCATTTCGCCTTGAGGAGAAGCTTGGAAAATGTACCTCTTTTAAAAGTGAACATTGACAGTATCCAAAGAAAAATGTGTTTTCCATTCTGAAAAGAAAAATTACTATGTGTTGTTTGCTTTGGTTTGGGGGGTTTTAGTTGGGTGTTTGGAACTGTGTCTTAAGGTTTCATGCAGAGGTTTTTCTTGATTATTAATGTTGAATGAAATGGCTGGCCATTGGTACTACATGTAGCATAGGACTTATTCATGGAAATGGCTATTTTATGGGTCATAAAACTAATTAAAACCAAATTTAAAGAAGAAGGAGAAGGAGGAATACTAGCAATAGAATTCAGGATGTGCGTGTCCAACTTTAGTGTGGTATAATATTACTCAAAATGACTCCTTCATGTGGGAAAATATTTTTACTTCAAATAAATACAGGAAAGTATAATTGATCGAGACAAACAAAACAGACAAATTAGTACGTACTCAAATTTAGAGTCAAAAATAAGTCAGGCTACACAGCTTAAAAGAAATTCAATAAGTTCTCCCATTTATTTCTGTTTCTTGGTTGGTTTTCACATAATTTTTGTATGTGGATGAAACTTAACATAACTTGACCATGACCCCTGAGATTAGAGATGTAATCAGGAAATAGTGGCAAAGGGAGTTTTTTTGTTTTGTTTTGTTTTTAAAGCAAAGCAGGGTCCTTAAGTAGTTTGTAGTTCAAGTTGATTATCGAGCTGCCATAAAGCTAAAACCCCTCAGAAGCTGCATTTCAGAAATGGATGAGGTTAGTGTGTGAGCAGCACTTGAGTCAGAGCTCCTCTCAACAAGGGTTATTTATAGAATCTGAGTAGCTCTAGAAAAAGATGCCAATTATTCCCACTGCTTTGGCCTAACCTTTTATTTATTCTTTCATTCCATCAAATATTTATGAAGAACCTTCTCTGTAGCAAACATTGGTGCTGTGAGAACAAGATGAGTGCCCTGGCCTCATGCAGCCTATCATAAACAACCACCCAAATAATCATTTCATTGAAGTTGGGAGGAACACTTGAAGGAAACTGCACGTGCTTTGAGAGCGTATTAAAGGGACTCCTAACTTTGTCGGAGGGATGGGGGTTCAGGGAAGGTGCCTGTAGACTTCAGATTACAACTGAGATGAGAAGAGTAAGAAAGAGTGAACTACTGGGTGAAGAAATACTGGAGAAATCCCCTAGCAGAAGGCACCGCATGAGTGGGGACAGAGGTGTCCTGGAGCCCAGCACATTCAAGGAAACCAAAGGAAGCCAGAGTGTAACCCCAGGGGTGGTGAGCAGGAGATGAGACTGAGAAGTGGGCAAGGACCAGGTAACATAAGCAGGGGTGATGTTCTAAATATTGAGCAATTTGGAAAGGCACAGGCCTACCTGGTCAGAAGGAAGGCTTGCTGTCAACAACCTGTGTGGTGGAACCAGTACAACCAGCTGACCATCGGCCCCGCATAAGAGGCCTCATAGGATATTATGGCTCCAGACTTGATGCTTGGAGCCAGAAGAAGGCACCAAAGAGTTTCAGCAGGGGAAGCATCAGCACCCAGTCTGGGTTGTAAATGTTTTCTAGAGAGCAATCTATAGAAGAGCTCGGCTTACCCGTGAGCACCCAGCACACAGAGGCAAAGTGCTGTTGGGGACACTGAGATGAAGAACAGACTGCAGTCCCTGTCCTCAGAAAGCCTACAGTTGAGAGCTAATGGCACCTAGATATTAATTACTCAGAGATCTGCTCTGGTTGGATGGAAATTTCTAAAAGCCCTTCAGAGCAATCGTGTGGAGCAGAGAAACAGTGTCTGCCTGAAATTTCTTGTTATCTCTTTATATGGTGAAGAAAAATACATCCCAATAGCTGTGTATTACAAAAGGAAAACAAATTATTATTATTATTATTATTATTATTATTATTATTGTTATTATTATTGAAGGACTTCTAATTCCTTCAAGAATTAGAAGAGCTCAACAGTTCAAGCTAAATCACTGCTTTCTAGGCCTGCGTTAATCACTCCCCTAATAGAGAAGGCCATGGGATCTCCGTGAGGGTTTGTTGCCCAGTGCGCTGTCACTAGTACTCACACTCTGTCTCCACATATCAGCAAGAAATTGCCTTCACTTACACACCACACCTTTCCATCAGTCTGGATACCACCAGCCATAGAGGGGCAAGAACTGCCAGAAACACTTTCCTGTGGGTGTCATAATGTCTGTTGGTCAAGAGGACAGATTAGGGATGTCTTCCCAAAATGTCCCTATAAAGTCAAGGTGGGCTCCTCCTTCTTATTCCCTTCCTAAATACTTTAGCAAAGTTCTGAAAATCAATATAGACCCATAGTGGGGAGTGGGGGAGAGCCGTATTAAAGAAAGTAGGTTAAGGTGAAAATGCTATCTTTAAATCTTCATTCAATGTTTTACAAGAGTAATTCTTCATTTTTGCAAGATTAATTTGGTAACAAAATACATAGAAACTCTCTAACATATTCAGAGAACATAGAGAGCATGTGTCAAAGTAAAGAGACAGTGCTATTTCTCTCTTCTAATTCCTCTCTCCAGGAGAATCAGTGTCATGTGTATACATGGACATTTTTCTAGGTTTATCAATATATACACATGTATCTATCCATTTGGAAAGTAAGATTCCTAGAAGTGAGACTGTAAGATCATAGAGGGTTCGCATTTTATCTATATTAGTAAAAGCTTAGGTGGCTCTCGCTCCCTCGCGCAACACCCTCACACCATCACAAGATGGCCACCCCCATGTCATCACAAGATAGCTGCCACAAGATGGCCCCCCCACGTTGTCACAAGATGGCTGCTCCCCATCATCACAAGATGGCCACCACAAGATGCCTGGCAGGGGAGGGCAGTTGGGGGCAAACAGGCCAGCAGGGGAGGGCAGTTGGGGATGACCAGGCCAGCAGGGGAAGGCAGTTGGGGAAATTGGGCCGGCAGGGGGGCAGGTAGGCGTCAATCAGGCCGGCAGGCAGAAGCAGTTAGGGCAATCAGGCAGGCAGGCAAGTGTTTAGGAGCCAGCAGTCCTGGATTGTGAGAGGGGTCCCAGATTGGAGAGGGTGCAGGCTGGGCTAAGGGACACCACCCCCCTCCCATGCACAGATTTTGTGTACTGAGCCTCTAGTGTAAAAATAAAATTTCAAATTGCCCCCTGAGAAACAAGAAATTCTGTCTCCAGACTGCCTTCGGATTCAAGCTGCATCATCAACTCTTTCCTAGGTCTCAACCTGCCTGCCTGCCCTGCAGGTTTCAGACTTGCCAGCCCCACAATTGTAAACCAATTCCTTAAAACAAATCTTTTCACAGATAGATAGATAGTGATAGTAAGATGAACACACACACACACACACACACACACACACACACACACACTATTAGTTCTGTTTCTCCTGAAAACCCCAATGCATTCTCTAAGTCTCAGTTTCTCATTTGTAAAATAATGACAATACTAATTGCTTTTCAGTTGAAAGCTTTAAGAGAAAGACTGAGGTCCCCCGAGAAAGAAGAAATTATGCCTCGAGAGTGCTTTTGGGCTCAAGAGGCAACAGCAAATGGCCTGGAATCCATAAATTTTTACTATTATTTTTAGAAAAATGAGCTTGAACTCACTCACTGCTTGGTTCACTACCATCTTCATCCCTCATCTCACACACACACCCACTTACATTCACACACTCTTACTCACACTCACTCTCGCACACAATCATACATGCACACACAAGGACCCATGGGAAATTCTGACTGCAGGCCCTTCACTCTACAGACAAGAGGTGGAAGCCTGAGCTGTGTTCAGGAGCTTCCTGAGCAATGCTGATAGCAGGAGGGAGATCTTCTCCATCTTCCGGAGGTATGTCCCCCTCTACAATACAGCCTCCCTACCATGAGCTGGGTACTTCTTGTTTCATTAATTTACGCTGTTTGCTGCACAACCCACAGAGGGCATGCACCTTAACCTCTGCATCATGCCTGAATGATGCCATGGGCCCTTCATCTGCTTCTGCCACGTGTCACCTTTAGGGAGGGCCCTATCTCTGCTCCATTTCCCCTGGGTTTAGCTCCAGTAAGTCATACTGCACGAGGCAGAAGGTGAGAAGGTGAAAAATCAGAGAAAACATGAATCAATGACAAACTCAGCCATTGCCTAACACCAGACAGGTCACTGCTCTACCTTGGCACGGAGGAAGCCAGTAGACTCTCACTACCTTTATTTTGTGATGACAACAGTCATGATGAAGTTAGAGCTATTGTTGTCCCGGGGTTGCTTATTCTCCTACGTATAGATCCTGTTTAGCCAGCAACACATTCTGGGTCACATTCACTCCTACTTCAACTTTGTGCTTTCAATCTACTGCTATTATGTCTTGCTACTTTCGGTGCTTCACAAGGGAGGATATCCTAGAATGTGTCCAAATATGCAGAAGATATTTGAAAATTTATTCATGGTTGAACTGTCAACCCAGAGTGACATGCAAGAGTGGCTCAAATGAAAATTTATTCATAAGTATTTGGTGACTATATCATGGCTAATTGGAATGGCATTTTGGTATTTTCAAACTGATTCCAAATATGGAGATTGACACTCTCTCCTTGCCTGTGCCTTCTGAACAGACAGGTGGAGGACTTGAGGGCGAGCCATGCACTCGTATTTGTAGCAGACCCTTTAAAAAGTCTCTGGGCAATGCTGAGGAACTCAAATTGGAGAATAAAATAAGGAGAAATAATAAATAGCCATATTTATTGCTTGTCAACACCAACAGTGCTCAGGAGAAATTAATAAATTTTATAGCATGAACTAAATTGGTGAATAAATGGTATGAATTGTGAATAGCCTTTGAAATGCTAAACCTTTTCCAAGTGAATATATTCCTGTAAATAGCATCACCATTCTTAACAAAATTCATTAAAATCAAATCCTTTGATGACTAACATATTTGTGACCATGCATAAGTCAGCTGAAAGCCTGTCACTAACTCAGGGTGTGGTGAGATGAACCTGGACTGGGTCAGAGCCCCGACACCTACATTTTTATTTGTTTGTTGCTACTTCTCCAGGGCCCTGCTGCTTGCACAATCTCAGAACCTGCGTGTGGCTAATTCCTACTTGTAAATTTAACAGGGTGAGTTGTTTCCCAAACTAGAAGTGCAAAGGGAATAACACTTTGTTTTTATTATTTATTTTAAGATTTAATCTGCTCCATTCACCAGCCACCTGTTAACTCCCTCTTGAGCAAGACCCAGCAAGTTATCAGGAAGTCCGGGGCACGTGCAGGCCCCACTGTGCAGAGCTCTGGAGTCCGACCAGCTCACAACACATGTTGCCACAAAGGGTTACATGGAGGCTCCGGGTGTTTTACTCTCTGCTCCCGTATGATCTGACTGGTCATTCTTGTCCATTAAGTCAGGACTGCCCAGCCCAGGAGCAGGACTGAATAAGGATTTCATTGCTAAGCTCATCAGTTTACTGTCACATACTGTCCCCAAAGCATACCCACAGCACTAGGGAGGCTGTGGATGTGCGGGTTCCCTGGGGCTGTCGTAACAGCATCACACACTGGGTGGCTTACAGGACAGAAATGTATTGTCTCCCAGTTCTGGAGGCTGGATGTCTAAAATCAAGATGCAGGCGGTGCTTGTCCTGCTGAGGGTGGTGAGGGAGGATCTACTCCTCTCTCCTAGTCCTGGTGGCCTCGGGCATTCTTTGACTTTCAGATAGCATTCTCTCTAAGTCTTCACATTATCTTCCCTCTACATGTCTGTTTCTGTGTCCAATTTTCCCCTTTATAAGGATAACAATCCTATTAGATGAGGGTCCCTCTTAATGACATTTTAACTTGCTTACTTTTCTAAAGACACTGTGTCCAATAAGGTTAATTAACAGGTACTGGGGGTAAGGATTTCAACATGTTTTTTTGGGGGGTGGGCATAAATTTAACCCATATCACTAGATCAAAATGAGCATTCATATTCAGTTATATTCAATCTAATATGGACCCAGCATATTGGGCTGCCCAGACCTTGAGTGTCTAGAGGCAGGAGTTGCGGTCCTGATTCTTCTTCTCACAGAAAACCCTTTGCTTCCCCTCATCCTCTGAGACAGGATTTGATACCTGGCACCTTGCTTGTCTTGCAGTGGTTCTCAACCTTCCTAATGCCGGGACCCTTTAATACAGTTCCTCATGTTGTGGTGACCCCTAACCATAAAATTATTTTTGTTGCTACTTCATAACTATAATTTTGCTACTGTTATGAATCATAATGTAAACATCTGATATGCAGGATGTATTTTCAGGGGTCGCGACCCACAGGTTGAGAACCACTGCTTAGAGCATCACAATATTTTACTCCCAGGCAATGGCTATGATTATTCAATGTACATTTCCAAAACTAAGAGGGCTACTCAAGTGGCAGGACATACCTGCCAAATTTTCTCAACTTTAAAAATTTCTACAAAAAAATAAAGATAATATTATCTGTTTTGACCAGCCATAAAATTATAAAATCCACATGAGATGGTAGAGAAAAACCCCACAATAAATCCTAAAGCATATGTCAGGTATACTATCAAATCCTTATTCTAGAGGAAGAGTCAATCAACATACCTTCCCAGTGGACCTGATAGTAAATATGTATTTTAGGCTTTGTGGGTCAGGAGGTAAAATCAAGGATATTATGTAGATACTTACATAATAAGAGAAAAAAAAACAATTTCCACAAATTTTTAGACAAAACTCAAAATGTAATAATTGAGTATAATTGTTTTTGTACTACAGGTCTACCAATAAGAATAAAATTCTTTTGTGGGGAAGAGCTAACATTTCCTTAAATGGGATTTAAAATTAGTGTTTTTTATCATCCAAACTGGTTGCAAATGTTCATCCATTAATGCTGATCTACTAAAGACTTAAGTGTAAGGCCTGCAAGCAGAAAACTCCTAGAAGAAAACATAGGTAGTAAACTATTTGACATCAATCAGAGTAATATCTTTTTGGATATGTCCCCTTGATCAAAAGAAATAAAACAAAAAATAAACAAATGGGACCTCATCAAACTAAAAAGTTCTTCAAAGTGAAGGAAACCTTCAACAAAACAAAAAGACAACCTACTAAATGAAAGAATATATTCACAAATAATATATTCAATAAGGGGTTGATATTAAAAATGTATAAGGTACTCATACAACTCAATAACAAAAAAAATAAATAATCCAATTAAAATGGGCAGAAGACATGAAAAGACATTTCTCCAAAGAGAACATACAGATGGCCAACAGATACATGAAAAGATGCTCAGCATCACTAATCATCAGAGAAATGCAAATTAAAACCATGGTGAGATATCACCTTATTCCTGTCAGAATGGCTATCATCAAAAAGTCAACAAATAATATGTGCTAATGAGGATGTAGAAAAAGGGAACCCTTGTGCACTGTTATTGGGACTGTAAATTGGTGCAGCCACTATGGAAAGCAGTGTAGAAATTCCTCAAAACATTAAAAATAGATCTACCCTACGACCCAGCAATTCTACTTCTGGGTATTTATTTGAAGAAAACAAAAACAGTATTTGAACAAATATGTGTACCCCTCTGTTTGTTGCAGCATTATTTACAATAGATAGTCAAGATACAGAAGTAGCCTAAGTGTCCATAATAGACAAATGGATAAAAAAGAAATTATATATATGAATATAATGGTATATGTATAATGGAATATTATGTAGAAATAAAAAATGAAATTTTATTATTTGCAAAAACATGGATGGACCTATTATACAATGTAAAATAAGTCAAACAGAGAAAGACAAATACCACATGGTTTCACTTATATGTGGAATCTAAAAAAAAACAAATCAAATAAACAAACAAATAAAAACAAAATAAAAACAGACTCAGAGAAGCAAACCAAAGGGATTGTTGGTTGCCAGAGGGGATGGGTAAAAAAGGTGAAGGTGAATACAATCAATAATAATTGTGATAAGTTTGAATGATGACAGATGATTACTAGAATTAGTGGGGTGATCACATTGCAAGGTATAAAAATGTCAAATTACTATATTGTACACCTGAAACTAATATAAATAACATAATATTGTATACCAACCATACTTAAATTTTTAAAATGTTGATCTGCAATAAGATTTTATGTATTTCATATTTGACAATGTCTTTTCACATTTATTAGTGACCCACACAGCACCCAAAACACTGTTGGTTGATCAGCATGTCCCTGACATTTTTAGCGTAGGAAGTGATAGTGCAAAGCAACGAGAGGACCACAGACAGCTTCCATCTCAACTCCTCAGCTTTGTTGCTGAAGCACAAAAGCAGTCACAGACAATTAAATGGGCACACCTGTGCTCCAATAAAACTGTTTTTCTGGACACTGACGATTGAATTTCATTTTTCCACAAAATATCATTCTTTTGATTTTTTTAAAAACCATGTAAAAATATAAAAAACCTTTTGAGTTGATACAAACACAAGCAAATGGGCCTGATTGGTCCTAGGACTGCAGTTTGCTAATTCCTGTTATAGGGGGTTCTTTCATTGGGAAAAAAATCCTATTAATTTACTTTATTCTAAATTGATTGTGTTTTCTATAAATTACTTCTCATAAGCAGCTCAGCATAAGACCTCGAGTATGTGAAAACAGAGCACCTTGCTTTGTTTCTTCTACATCTCCCAACATCCAAAGCAATGTTTGTTGCAGAGGAATTCATAAAAATTGAAACTTATAAAAACCCTCATAGGGACCTTCCCAAACTGTACCCATCATCTGGGCCTCCTGCCAGCCCTCGCTCCCTCAGAAAGCCTTCTCCAGCTACCTGTGCCTCCTGGCATCCACTGCTCTGCTCTCCCATTGAATTCATCATCCATGCCAGACCACTTACCATTTAACCCTTGATGAATTCTCACATTAGTTTTAATTGTTCAATAAGATCAAAAACACTCCACAAAAGGAACTGATGTTGTCGTTATTTTTCTTTCCCTTGGAAACTGACTCCATACCAGGCACAATCAGAGGCTGTGGTTCCCTGCCAGGCAGGACTGGCACTCCCCTGGCACTCCTATAGGAACTAGGCTGGGTCACTGTCCACCCACCTCTCTGGCCCAGAGCCTTTTGACATGGCCTGACTACACTGAATCAATAGTGATAACATCCCCGTGGGCACTGAAACTCTCAGTTCAAAGTTTTAGAGAGTATTGACCAAGTTTATTCCCTAATTTGTACCCTTTCTCTATATATAAATTTCTCAAATAAAGGGGAAAGTCCAGTATCTCCCATTCTACTTCATTTTCCTCACTTGGCATTTTTCTTCCTTAGAAGATATTGCAGTAATTTGTATGACATTCTGAAAATTAAAAGCCTGATCCTTGCTATATACTCTAAGCTCTAGAGAAGTAACCAATATTTTGAAGAAAGGGTTTAAAGGACCAGACCAATATGTTTTCGTTTTGGCTGACTTACATGGGAGATTAATGGAACACTCCAAGATGTGGTAAGAATGGGCAATATCACCACACCTTGGGTGGGGGAGTTACTTGGCTCAGGCACCCTGTCTTGTCACACCCCTAAGGTGTGGCAGAACAGGAGTATCGCCACGCCTAGTAAGTGTGATGGCTCAGTGAAAACCAAACACTTCCAAGGGAGAGAAATCCATAGCGGCACCTCAGGAAGTGATACTAGAAAAGGAGGTGATCCTTGGGGGATTTTTACTGTAAGTGAAGAATCCCCAAGAGAGCACTTCCTTGAAGCAGTGGGGCACCCTTGCCAAGGTTACTTGTGAATTCCACAGCCTCATTTTTTTTTGGGGGGGGGGGGGGGGGGGGGGTTGGGATTGGTGTCTTCCCTGGCCAATCCCTAGATAGGACATGTCCCAAGTTATTGGATCTTCCAAACACTATATGGGTTTGGAGAAAGAGCTGAAAACTTAATTAGCATTATGCAAACTGTGGGCTTCTAGTATTTCTAGTAAGCTTAGGGAGCTGCCAAGCAATACTGCCAAGTTTTGTTGAGCCTGGAAATACTAATCTGAGAAAGTGGCTGGCTGGGGCAATTACTAGTACTAATTCTCTCACGGGCTGAAAGGGAAGTGCTTCTAGACTGGGGAAGGTCACTTCCTTTTGTGAGGAAACAATAGGACCCTAAGGCTATCAGCTTTGGGAAAAGCTCTAGCTGGAAACAGAGTTGAGAATAGTCTGCAAGAGCAGAGACATGGAATGCAGGCACAAGGGATCAAACACAAACCTTCGTCAGCAGTGTTGCCCACCTTTTCCAAATGAGAGCAAATGTCTGAAGAGCTCAGAGAAATCGGTCCTGGAGGTCTACTTGCTTCTGGAAAGTAGAGGATGTCAAGGTTCCCATATTTGATAGTAGGGACAAAAATACATTATCTTCCCTGGTGATGGCTTTGGTTTTCTCACAGGTTTTATTTTCTTAATAAATCTTATTTCTACTTCATTTCTTAGAAGACTGACTAGCCGTCATGAAGAATCTACTTTTGCAACAAGTATTTTCAACTGGACATTAACAACGTGTTTTCAGTAAAGAAGACATGGAAAACAAAGCACACAGATTAAACATTCTATACAAGCATGTTAAAGTATTTTGGTTCTGTGTTAAGGTGTTTTGCTTTCATTATCTCATTTCCTTGAAGCAAAGTATTGTCTGTTAATTTTAGAATGAATATACATCAGAAAAGTTATTAAATTTCAAAGGGCTAAAGAGTAAACAAATAATTGAGAGAAAGGTTTATCAGAAGGGAAAGTCCTTTAGCTCAAGTCTGGCTGGACAGGGGAATCACTGCTGTCTTGATTAGCATGTAAGTAGATGATGGCATGAGGAGGGGGTCTCAATTCATTCTTCAAACAGCAATTCTTCAGCTCCTCTGCATCCCCACCTCTCTGCCATGTGCCACTGATGCATCTCTCATTAGAAGGAAAATGGAGATCATTAACTTTGGACCTTTCTAAGCGGCTCATTACTTGGCTTCCATTTCTGCTTAATATATACTGCTGACTGGTTATCATTGCATCTTCCAATCATTCATTTATTTAACCATTATTTATATTGCATGCCATTATTTATATTGGGCTGCCCTCAAGAAGTGGGCTGTCGATTCCCTTCTAGAGAATCAATGTCAGAAATCATGTAAAAAATTCTTATGCATAGAAGAAAATACCTACTTCTTAATCAGAAATGGAAGAAACCAAAGGAGAGCAATGGTACCCGTTTGGAAATGGAGGAGGATGTGGAGGACTCTTTGAGCCAAGGGTGCCTCGTTCACAGGGACTTTTACTGGGCACGATTCCTCCATGAGCAGTGAGGGAATTCTCAAGGCTACTGTTCACAGCACTGTGGCAGCCCAGAGGTTCAAAGAGGAGAGAGGTCAAGGAAGCTAATGACTATCCCAAAAATGAACATGGCATATCGTCAAATGACTATCATTCCACAATCAGACCAGAGTGTCAACCCTGGCACCACTGCTTCCTTGGACAAGTAACCTCAGTTTCCTTTTTTTGTGAAGATTAAATGAAATTACATATATAAAGTCCCTAGCACATTCTAAATATCCAATAAGCAGTAAATATCCCATTATTTTCAAATGTGGTAAGATGAGTGCTACATAGAAGAAAGTACCAAAAAAAAAAAAAAAGACATCTTTAAGTCTTCCCTGGAGAAGTCTAGAGGGGGTTTCACTGGTGCACAGCCTTGAAGAATGAGGATTTCCTAGAATGGTCATGGAGGGAAGGTAGAAGAAACCATATGGGTAAAACACATCCATTGCTTCTGTGTGTCTAGAACACAGAGGAAAGAACACGTGAGGGATGGAGGGGAGAGAAGAGCTGGAGCCATAGCAAGGGGTCAAGCCATGAGGAGATCATGACAGGTGCAGAGCTATATCTTCTTTGACCAGAAGATGGTGAAGGATTTTAAGCTGGAACACACAAGGATCAGGAAATAACAGCTAATACTTAATTCTCACATAATCCTTTGAACTGACTACTAAGAAAATTAAGCCACAGAGAGTTAGTAAAGTGACCCAAGGACATATACTAAAAGGACTCAAATGTGTATGTACATGAATAAGGCTGAGAGGAAGAGAGTATGGAGAGAAGACAGGTTTGAAAAGAGAACACATTAGAAATGGTTAGTAGGGACTGTCCACATAGAGAAGAAGGTGCCAGAACTAAGGCAGTGGGGAAGGAAAAGGAGAGGATACACTTTAACGTAAAATCCAAAGAATAAGGGAGGGTCTAGTGACCAGCTGAGTATGTTGACACGTTTTTCCTCTTAGAAAAACTCTTGTGAATTCAGTTGGTCTGTTTTTCTCTTTCAGATATTTCTATAACATTGTCCCTTTTCAAAGGGATGGCATTACAAGAATGACAGCTTGCACTTTCACCCATATCCATTCAGCTATCCTTCAAATCTCAACACTCAGGGTATTAGGACTTTTTAAAACCCACAATTCAATCTGGTGTTTTAGATTTCACCTTGAAATGGGGCATTTACTCTTCATCTAACAATAGACATGTTGTTTCTATCTTCTAGGAGTTTCACTTTGATGTGTCAAAGGAAATGCCATGAACTCAAGGGGAGAGTCATCACTGTGTGAGTACAGGATAAACAGCAGGTGTGGCTGAGGCTTTAGGAGAAGTGCCAGTCCTCCTATCTCGTTTTTAGGGATAAAAAAGATGGATATTTTAAATACTTTGGTTCTTAGACATCAAAGACAGTTTCCAAAAGAGTCACAAGCAGAAACCCAACACTTCAGAGTGAAGCTGCATCACAGAGAGACGCTTCTCAGTGTCCTGATGATCATGATTAGGAAGTCGAAACCAACACGCTCGTCTTTGCATCATTTGGGTAGAGCAGGTGTGAAGCAGATGTACTGCCTGAACACCTGGGTAGGTTGAAGGCCGCTCTTTGGTTTGAACATTAAGCAATGACCTTCCCTTTCAGAACCTTAGAAATTAAATGGGGTCCTATTCACCAGTAAACAGATGACCTGCAATAGCCAGCTCCAGGGCCAGAAAAGGATAATAGAAACAATCCTTTACATTCTTATTGTTTCTGTGTCCTTCACACGGTGGCATCCTCACAGAGTGAAATGATCCTATGCATATTCTTGTCCCCATTGAACAGCTAAGGCAGTGGTTCTCAACCTGTGGGCAGCGACCCCTTTGGCGGTCGAATGACCCTTTCACAGGGGTCGCCTAAGACCATCCTGCATATCAGATATTTACATTACGATTCATAACAGTAGCAACATTACAGTTATGAAGTAGCAACGAAAATAATTTTATGGTTGGGTCACAACATGAGGAACTGTATTTAAAGGGCCAGAAGGTTGAGAAACACTGAGCTAAGGGGTCTGAGGCTTAGAGAGCTGTCTTGCCCAAGATGACAGACAATAGAGGCAGAGTGGGACAGGTCTGGCTGCAAGCCTAGTGCCTTTGCTAGCACACCACGATGAAGGGAACTGTGATAGCTTTGGTTCTTCTAGCAACAGAATCCTCTTTTTCTGATCTCTCATACCTTTGCGGGTGCGGGGGGCGGGCTACTCTCTTACTTAGGAATAGAATATAATCTAGAATGTAGATCTCCTCTGTTTGATTAAAGGACACAGCTGATCCAAGCCGGTCCACCTTCCGTTCTCCCCAGTCCTCCCTATCTTTCTCTTTTGGTGAAAGATGCTCTCTTTCTGCTGAGGTTATAAAGCAGGTAGGCTGGAGGTCTTGAACAGCCATCATACTCACCAAGGGAGAATAAAATGAACCACTGATTAACGACTCTGATTCCAGCCATGTCAACAACTAGCTCTACCCTTGGATTGTTCCGTTACATTAGCGAATAAATTTTATTGATTAAGCTCATTTGAGTGTTTTGTCTTGGTTTTTGGTTTGATCCCTATCAACCAAAAGTCCAGACCAATAGAAATAATAAACCTCTACAAGAGTGCTTCAGAGAAGACCTCTTGAACATCCTATCTGGTGCCTCACCTCAAGTCCCACTCCTAGGCCCACCCTCGGTGCTAGTTCACCCATGCTGTGAGTAGCCCACAATATGGGGTTAGTCCTGGGAACTTGGATCCATTCCTTTATGCAACCAGAATCGTTTCTTAATTCCTCTGTCTTGAAAAACCTTGCATCAAGTCACTGACTGAGATATGAATTCCTGGGAGCCCCTCAGCTCTGGGAGGTGGAAGGCAAGTATAAGGTGGAGATGTGGTGGGTTGTGCACAGTAATATTCATGGAATCAGAGGGAGAGTATGGGTTCTGTTCATCTTATTTGTTTGCACTATTTCTAGTGGCTCTCAGGGCACCACGTCAATAAAGTAGCATCTTTCACAAGACTGCCATGTGGCTAGGAATGCCTGAGGATTGCCTATTGGAGCCTTTAGTCCAGAGCTCTTACACACACTCCTAGTATGAAGGCTAGCCCAGCAAAGAGTGTGACAAACTCTGTGTCTTCCTGTCTCTCTCAAAGCTAAACAGAGACAGTGATGCCACCTACATATGTTTGCTTTTCCTATTCTACCAAATATGCCATGTTTCAAAAGAAATGCTTTATGTAAACACAATAACAAAATGTAATATGCACATAATGAAGTTGAAAGGAAACTGTGCTCTGTCTCACTACTATAGCTTACAAATTGCTTCTTTGGCAATGCAAAATTCTGAGAAAACTGTAGCTATTTTGAGGCACGAATTCCAGCCTACAAACAAAAACAGATATCTTTGATTTCCTTAAATAGTGGCCAGAAGAGGTATGAGCAAAAGCCGTCTTGTTCCTCTCCAGAACATGCACACCACCATACTGGCCTTGCCACCAGTAGATGAGCATTTGACTTGCATGATCTGGCTCCAAGAGCATTGCTGACATGTTGTTGTTTGTTTTACTTGGGACTCGCAGACATTTTCTGTGGGTGTTTTACGTCACTGAGTAGGAAGCACTGAAAAAGTGTACCCGCCTGGTTGATATTTCTGGAAAGAGAACTCTAAATTATTAGAAGAAGGGGGTGAGGTGGCCAGGAAAGAAATAAATGAGTAAGAATCAAGAAAGCCCCATCAGGAAAGTCCCACATGGAAAACTGAATCGATGGCAAGTGGGATTTCTTGTAGGCAGCAGCATTCAGTGCTGCTGGACAAGGAAATAAAAGTGCTCATTGTCTCAGAGGCGGTGAAAAGAGTGTGGATGTCATCTCAGTGTCTACTAGTACCAATTTGTGGAAATGAACTTTGGCAAACGACAGTGAGAGTCACTACAAAGCAGTAGAATTTCCCTTTCAATAAACTACAGATCTATATGTAATGGGATGGTATCTAGTAGACTTTAGTCTGGAAACATTTGGTATGAACTTTGAGATTTTTCAGAGTCCAAAGAAGTGTAACAGTCATGGAACTAATGTCTAGCCCACGTGTCTTTTTTTAAGGCACAGGAAAAAACTAACACTGCAATACAAGAGTGGGCAAAGGATGCCAAAAAACATACAGTTTGCCAAAAAAGAAATATAAATGCCAAGACTCGAACAAAGCAAAAACAAAAACATACTCTGACATCACTTATAATCAAAGAGATGCAATATAAAATAATAAGGCCCCATCTTTACCTATTAAATGAAAAATATATTTTTATAGGATGATCTCATTTTTGACAGGGTGTCAGGAGACAAGGACACTTGTATATTAGTTCAATTAATACTACCATTATGGAAAGTAATTTGCTAGTATTTTTTTTTTAAAGGTGTGCCCTTTGACCCCAATAAGCTTACTTCTAGGAACTTACTCTAAGTAATATTATGAGAAGCAGACAAATATTTACATTCTTAGTAGTACTGTTTAAATGTTGAAAGTGGGGAAACAGCTCAAATGTCTATCTAACAATAAGAGAAGGGTTAAATTAATTAAGGTTTATTCACATAACTGAATACTATAAAAATATTTAAAAGTATTTCTTCAAAAATGTTTAGGGTCATGGGAAAAGGCTTAATGTAAGAAAAAATTCCACAGTTGTATTTAAAAAATGATCTCAAGTATCATTTGTATAATATAAACATATATTACATATCATATAGTAAATATTAATAGTATGTAGTATTACATAGCATATATTATATAAAAATATAGTATATATTATTTATAGTAAATATTTATACATAGAAAAATATTGGAGAAAATAAAATTGGTGGTAGTAGTCATGTGTAATGAAAATATAAATTATTTATATATATATTTAAATTATCTGCAATCTTTTAATATTTGAGATGTGGGAAACCTAAAAAAAGCACATCTTAGATGTTCTAAGGGTTATTTCTAAGATAGTCAAATAGCCAGACAGTCAGGTATAATTGGACAAAACATTAACTCTTTAACATTTTATTAGAATTTATTTTTTAAAAACAAAGTAGAAGAGTAATATGAAGTAGTGAAAACAGTATTGGACTCACAAATATGTTATATGTTATATAAAATATGACCTGTTATGTAATATATGCATATATGATATACATATATTAGACAAATCCCCAAAAAGGAGATCGGCCGCTTAATAGTAAAGAGATGTGTTAGAAGCAGGTAAGTTACAGATATATAAAAGGAATCTTAGAAACTCTTTGAAATTAGACAAAAGTGAAAGTTCATAGTACCAGAAACATGGAGCATGTTTATAGGAGCATTATATTTAACTCTGAGCTTCTTAGAAATCAAGCCACATGAGGAAACATAATGAATGACATAGTTCTAATAATCTGATGAAAGGAAGCACACAAGTTTATCTAGAAAGACTGACTTCTTTTTCCTACTGACTTATAGTAGAAATTAGCTGTGCACATCTTTTTATAAGAAACTAGTGGCCCATTGCACAAAATTTGTGCACGGTGGGGGGAGTGTCAGCCCAGCCTGCACCCTCTCCAATCAGGGACCCTTAGGGGGATGTCCAACTGCTGGTTTAGGGATCAGGCCTAAACCGGCAGCCAGACATCCCTCTCACAATCCGGGACTGCTGGCTCTTAACCGCTCATCTGCCTGCCTGCCTGATCGCCCCTAACCACTAAAAGGTCTCCTGGTCTAATTAGCATATTACCCTTTTATTAGTATAGATAGAGGCCTGGTGCTTGGGTGGGGGCCAGCTGATTTGCCCTGAAGGGGGTTCCAGATCAGGGTGGGGGTCCCCTTGGAGGGCAGGGCCAGCCTGGGTGAGGGTCCTGGGGTGGTTTGCAGGCCAGCCATGCCCCCATCAGGGTGGGAGTCTCCACTAGGGGCGGTGCCAACCTGGGCGAGGAACTGGGGTGGTTTTCAGGCTGGCCATGCACCCATCGGGGTAGGGGTCTCCACTGGGGTGTGTGGCCAGCCTGGGTGAGGGGCTGAGGGCTGTTTTCAGGCTGGCCACACACCCTTTGGGGTGGGGGTCCCTGATGGGGGTGTGGCCAGCCTGGATGAGGAGCTGAGGGCCGTTTTCAGACTGGTCATACCCCCTTCAGGGTGGGGGTCCTTCCTGGGGGGTATGACCAGCCTGGGCGAGGGGCTGAGGGCCATTTGGGGGTAGTTTGCTGGCCAGCCAAGCTCCTGGCTTTGTCCGGAAGGATGTCCAGAAGGTCTCCCAGTCTAATTAGCATATTACTCTTTTATTAGTATAGATATTGCATAGAAAAATAGACTTTGATCAAAGTCAAGAACATCATATTAAAACAAAGCTCAGTGAATATTTCTATAAGGAGTCAAGGTAACATAGCCATGGCATATTGCTTACTGGTGAGCTGGCTTGATGCAGGAATAAAACTTAAAGAATCTAGAAAGGATTCAAAATGCCTGCCACAGGCTGAATTTAGTGCACAAGAAGTTTTATTCTAAAATTAAAATTTTTTAATCCGTTGCCAACATTCAAAAATCAGATTTTACATAAAAATCTACTTTTTGGGTGTTTTTTAAAAAGGCTGCAATATTTGGCAAACTAAATCACTTTCTTCACAGCCATTGGATGGCCTTAAGCAGGCACTTATTCTTGGGAAGGGTCATTTATGTATGCATCATGATCTCAGTTAGAAGGCTTCCTTCGTACAGGCCTGGCCCCTGGCAACCTGTGCATGTGTAAGCTTAGATATAGAAGACTGAACAGAGAGCATGCCCTTTGAATATAAATTGTTTCATGTTGACTAAATCTAGATAGCAGTCAATTTAACATTGAGCACTCAGATGGTATATTAAAAGGCAACATAATTGATTCCATGAATCAGAAAAAGTTCATGAAATAGCATGCTCAAAGCTGCGATCTGATAGAGTCAGGCACAATGAAGCGAATGTCTTAAAGATGTCATGAGTTTAAGTCCGAGGGGCTTTGGCATTCCCACTTCCTCTGAAGACCAAGATGGTTGACACACAATCAAGTGAGCACTGCCACTCCCTCTATATCATTCCTTTTCCTACTTTCTCCTGCCCCATGGTTCTGACTCTTCCCAGCACTGTTATGAGGCATTTGTCTGAATTTTCCCAGTAGCGGTTTCCCAACTTTGCACTGGCCCATATGCACTCTCACCAGTTCCCCATGCTGCCCCCCACACATAGTGATTCATGCTATAAACTTGTAGACAAGTGGGAATTCAGAGTTCCATTTCTTGTGGCACAGGAATAAGAGGTGTTAGCTTATCCATACAGAGTCTGAACTATATAAAAATATCCTTGACCTTCTTAGCCAATGTTATATAGCCAACCAAGTTCAGAGGTCTCCAGCGCATCTGCCTGCTGGACACCTTTAGTAGTAGCAAGAACAAGAAGTGTTCTTTAGTCAAGCAGCTTGTGGCAGAGAGTGTTAGTTACCTGGTCGATAGCCATCCCCTGTCTTCTTTCTTACTCATGGTTTTGTGGATTAGAAATTGGATAAGGGCTCAGCTGAGAAGTTCTTGCTTAGAGTTTCTCATGCAGTTGTAGACAGATGTTGGCTGGGGTTGCCGTCATCTGAAGACTGAACATCCAAGACAGCTCATACTTGTGGCTGGATTTGATGTTAGCTATTGGCAGCGAGCTCAGCTGGAGCCGTTGACTAGAGAACCTACATGTGGCCTCTTCAGCACAGTAGTCTCAGAATAGCAAGGCCTCTGTCATGGCAGTCCCTGGAGTGAGCGCTGCAAATGAACCAGGCAGAAGATGCATGGCCTTTCATATGCAAGCATCGGAAGTCACACAGCATCACTTTCACAATGTTCTGAGGGTCAAAGCACTCCCAAGCATGCCTTGATTTCTGAGGGCTGAAGCACTCCCAAGCATGCCTTGATTTCTGAGGGCTGAAGCACTCCCAAGCATGCCTTGATCTAAGCAGGTAGAACACAAGCCTCGCTTCTCAGTGGGAGGAGGGTCAAGGAATTTGCAGATAAGTTTTAAAACTTCTGCAAATTGTGATGCATCAGCACATTGTACTCTACAAAGATAGCTCAACTTTTGCAAAGTCACATGCTGTGCAAGTCAGGTGTTCATTTTAATACAAGAAGGATCCATTCTGAATTTGTCCATTTTATAAGAGACTGTAGGTGAAAGACTTCATTACCCGGCACCTGGTTTCCCCCATCATTTTGTATTAACTATAGAGGAGTCTGGTTCCTTCTCAGGCAGACCCAGGTTTCTCTACTTACCTTTCTCTCTCCTCCCCTCTTATTTTTCCCTTTTCCCACAACAACTGGATCTTAATGGTCCACATCTCCATACACACACAACTTGGTTCAGACATGGCTACTCTAGCATCACCCTGACATTACCCAACTGAGACCAAGGACATTCTCAAGGTGGCAGTTCTAAATTTCTGGATCCAAGATTAAACAGTGGTTCTCAACCTTCTGGCCCTTTAAATACAGTTCCTTGCGTTGTGACCCAACCATAAAATTATTCTCGTTGCTACTTCATAACTGTAATGTTGCTACTTTTATGAATCATAATGTAAATATCTGATATGCAGGATGGTCTTAAGCAACCCCTGTGAAAGGGTCGTTCGACCGCCAAAGGGGTCGCGACCCACAGGTTGAGAACCGCTGATTAGAAGGCAAGGACCTGTGTGCTGTTCAGCCAGGTCTGTTAGAGCAGACACTTAGAGAAAGGACATGGAAATTTAGGAAAGCTAATCTATTGTATTTGAGTAGCAGAAAAACAATTAATCAATTATATATAACCTGGGTTCTAGTAACACAAACCACCTTTCCCAAATCGGTATCAACATCACTGACTTTCTATTACCTTCAACAAAACTGTCTAATTTTCATTTACCCTGCATTCTGCCCTCTGCATCCACAACATCTGTGATCTTCACAGGTAGTGATGCTTGAATGTACTTTTTTGTTTACTTGTACAAGTTCACTGATTCCTGTTACAAGCTCCCAATTCTAACTTACCATAGAACAACAAATTCACTTTTTGAATTTCTGGCCATGTAAAACTAATCTCAAACATTACTTACTCCAGAAATATAATTGCAAATAATTACACTGATAACGGGACTCAGATATTCTTGAGCTTAAGGCAGAATCATGTTCTCTAGGGTCAGCTCTCCTATGCCCACACTTCCACTGTTGGCCATATAAAGTTACAGGTGTCTCCCTTGTGGCAAAATCCCCATTTGCCATTTCTTAACATTTTTATTTTTGAATTTCATTTCAAAGAGCAATATGGATGATAAAAATAAATCTAGATTGTATAACTTGAACATTTCCAGCATAACACTGCCCCAAGCATATGTAGCTATGTCACTTAGCCATGGAAATTCACAGGATTTAGGAACTTGGTTTTAGGTGTATCATTATATAGGTGCTTAAGAAATGCTCAAATGAATCTTTTACTGCCTCCCCAAATAAAAAATGTTGATTTAACCCAGCTGGTGTGGTTCAGTGGTTGAGGGTTGACCTATGAACCGAGAGGTCCCTGGTTTGATTCCCACTCAGGGCATATGCCGGGTTGTGGGCTCGATCCCCAGTGTGGGGCATGTAGGAGGCTGCCAATCAATGTTACTCTCTCATCAATGTTTCTATCTTTCTATCCCTTCCTCTCACTCTAAAATCAATTTTAAAAAATATTAAAAATGTTGATGTAGGTCATCCTCAATTATAAAGGAAAAGGATGCTGCAGTAGCAATAGTGATGCCCCAGTTAAGGGTGCATATGCATTTGGTCTGATTGGTGGAGGTGCTGGCCAGCTATTAGGAACAAAAACTTGCTAATATCTTGTGCCTGCTTTCTTCCTAGTGAGGAGAGTAAGAGACCACAGCAGAGAGCTGAGGATTTCAAAGATGCAAGACAGTGGTTTTAGAATCTCAACGCATGCAGTACCATCTCAGATTCTACTATTGCTCATAAACAAACTATAGTATCAAATATTACAAGAAATTAGAGAACTACACTCTTTTCAGCAATTTTAACAATGTGGGGCTTTTTATATTATAAAAATCTGCAAGTTATCAGCTGCCAAGCCTGAAATCCATGAAGAAAAATAAAGCATCATATTTAAAACAAGACCCGAAGATCCCCCAGGACAAGTACAATGCATTTAGTCCAATCCTTAATTTATGAAGAGTTGATAACTCCTAAGCACCTGAGTACAGAGTATTAATACATTTTCTCATGTATCAGATTTTAAGTCATGCCCTGTTCATATATACATTTCAATCAAGAAACTCAAACTATTATTTGTATAATTTAGAGGTGTCTGTAGACCAGGGACGGGGAACCCTTTTTTCTGCCCAGGGCCATTTGAATATTTATAATATCATTAGTGGGCCATACAAAATTATCAGCTTAAAAATTAGCCTGCTATATTTGGTCAAACATTTAATTAACTGATTCCTGATGCCTTGGCAGGGCCAGACCAAATAATTTCTTGGACCTCAGAGGGCCCATGGGCTGGATGTTCCCCACCCCTGCTTTTGACTAAAACTTTTACTTACCCTTAATAATCTCATAAGTGATAGTGAACAGCAAGAAATCAAGAAAAGTACAGTATCCTCCATTTTCAGCTCTTTTATACCTTCCCTCCTTACAAATTAAATTTACATAGACATGTTTTTTAGTATAACCATACCTTTAAGGATTGATCTAACTCACAGAAGAAATAAAGTTCTAAGAATCAGCTACTTTGCAGAACTTAGAACAGGGTTGAAGTAAAGTGGGGTTATCTCTCTTTCTATTGTAAACCTGACTGATTTGGTGAACCCAAAGGAACACCTGAGTCCAACTTAACCAATTTCATTACTTTATTGTTTCTTCCATTTCTTTCTGAAGATAGATACATTGTACCTAGTTAATTGAATAAAGAGATATCTCATTTTTCCTAAAAACAGGACATTTTAAAGAACTGTATTGCATAATTTTGTTTTATTATTGCTAATTTCCTTCTATACTTATGCTATTTTCCTTCAATTTCTTGTTTCATTGATGCATAGATAAAACTAGTTAATATATTTTGTATCTTTGATTTATGGAAAACACAAAAGACTTTTCCCACTATCTTCTTTTATTTTGTAATTGAGCTTTTGAATAATCCAGGTTTGTTGTGAATTAAGAGCTTTTGAGGCATGTCACTCCTCAAACTGTTTCACCTTTCTCTTGAGATAATGCAAGAAACACATGCTCTACACCATGAACAAGCCAGCAAGGATAAGAGGTAGAATTAGGAATAGGAAGCAAATAGATGCACATAATATCATGGACAAATAATCATCATAATAAAAGTATAATATGCTAATTAGACCAGACGACCTTCTGGACAAAGCCAGGGCTGCGAGGGAAGCCTGGGTCCCAGGTGCTAGAGGGAAGCCAGTTCCGACAGCCAGGGGAAGGAAGGCCTACTCTTGCACGAATTTTGCGCATCAGGTCTCTAGTCTGTATATATAAAAGCCTATGCAACCGGTAGCTATGACATGCACTGACCACCAGGGGGCAGATGCTCAACACAGGAGCAGAAACCACAGGCATGGGAACATGAAACAGGCTGCTGAATCTCAGAGGGGATTAACCAAAGATTTTATATGTACACTAGAGGCCTGATGCACAGATTCATGCACCAGTGGGGTCCTTCAGCCTGGCCTGCGGAGATTGGGCTGAAACTGGCTCTCCAATATCCCCTGAGGGGTCCCGGATTGCAAGAGGGTGCAGACCAGGCCAAAGGACCCCACTGGTGCATGAATCCGTGCACCGGGCCTCTAGTGTATAAATAATGCACTTACAAATAGAGGAGAAAATAAACATATAGTGGTCAACAATTCAGATTCTGAGGTGAAAACCATTTGAGCAAAAACCTCAGTCTGTGATCTTGGGCACTGGAAATAATCTCTTCAAGCCTCAATTTTCTCATCCATAAAATAGGAAAATAAGATTAGATATCTCATCTAATTACCTTAAGTATTAATTAAAATAAGCTAGCACACTTCCTGTGTACAGTAAAGATTTTTTAATGTATGCTGTTATTTATTATAAAAGGCAGAATGAAATCATGATTTCTTATAATTGTCTAAACAAAAAATAGTGGGGAAAAAGAGAAAGCAATGATTATGTTATTAATAAAGACACTTTTCTCCAGTCACCTTCCTATTTCACAGAGCCCAATTAACAATGTACCCAATCTCAAATGTGATCTCGCTCTAGAAGATCTTTGCCCATTGCCATAAGCATCAAAACATGCCAGCATGAAAACTTCTCTTGATTGCTACACATCTTGATGGCCACATACATATGCCCACACACTGGCACATACAGTACCAGCCTACTGCCCCATTTCTTTGTTCCCCTCTATAAGAATACCCTTCAAAACGACCCTCTATGTCCGTCCACTGATTCCATTCCCTCCCCTCTCACACTCTTCAACCCATGCCTATTGGTTCCTCATCAGCACCCTTCATAAAAACCTCCCATTAGAACTACTACTAGCCTCCATATTGCCAAACCTAATAGTTAATCTTCAGCCTTCTTCTGACTTGTCCTCTCAGCAGCATTTGCCCTGGTCGATCCCTCCCTTCTTCCTCGCCTTCTTCACTTGGCTCCCAAGGCAGCCTCACTTTTGGTCTCCATGCACCTCACTGGCAAGTTCTTCTCAAATTCTTTTGCCATCCTTCCTAAAGGTCAGTCCTCAACCACTTCGTCTTCAATCTATATTCCCTCCTTCAGTGATATCTATAGTCCCATGGCTTTATGGCTCCCAGTTTTTATATTTACCAACATTGACCATGCACCTACTGTCCAGATTCATACATCTATTTCCCACTAGACATCTCCATCTAGTCATCTAACAGAAGCCTCAGAATTAAAAGGTTCACAACCAACCATTTGATTTTTTCCACTCCTCCCCAGAGTAAGGTAATGCCTTCATCTTCTTTAGTCTTATTTATTTCAGCAAATAGCAACTCTATTACTACCTTTCCAGTTACTCAGACCAAAGCCTTTAAGTGGTCCTTGACTTCATTCTTTCTAGTACATCTCAAATCTAATCCTTCAACAAATCTTAAAGGTCTCATCTTCCAAATATACCCAGAATCCAACCACTTCTCTCCTCTCCCCATGATAAACCACAATCCAAACCACCATTATCTCTGGGTCATTGCAACAGCCTCCCAACTGCATTATTTGCTTCCATTCTTGCCCCCGACATCCTTATTTCTTACAACAACCAGAGGGAACTGTTTAAAACATGTCAGAGAAGTCCTCTGCTCAAAACTTTGGGGCTTTCCATTTCACTCATAGGGAGTGACCTGGCCCTGGCCACCTCTGCAAAATCTACCTCCCATCAGTGTTCTTGCTCATTTGTCTGTCTCAGCTGGGTTATTGATACAGCTTCCTGTTTCACTGCTCCCAGTCTTGCCCACCTCCCCTCAGTCCTTCTCTGATATTATTGTTCTAAGAGCTTTCCATTTCTCATATATTCTAAGCCCACCCTTTAATACAGGCCTTTTGCAGTTGCTGCTCCCTCTGCCTAGAAAAATCTTTCCTCAGATCATGCATTTGGTCTGTACTCTCTCCACCTCAGGTCTCTGTTCATCATTACCTAATCAGAAAGACCTTCTTTGATTACCCTAAGTAAAAAGCACTCCCTCCCCCAATAACTTTCTATCCTCTTAATCTACTTTCTTTTTCTTCTTAGCACGTAAGAACATTAGATGTGCTCTAAGTGTTTATTTGTTCATTTGTTTATTGTCTATCTGCCTCTGCAAGAACTTCATAAAGGCAAGGACTAAGTTTTAGTCACTATTTACTCCCAGTACAGGAAATTGTGCCTGGCTGACAGTAAATGCTCAGTAAATGTTTGCTGGATGGATGCATGGATGCATGCATCCATGAATGAATTGGTTTTATATTCAATGTACAATTCATGGTAGGCAACAGAAGATCTTAAAAGTTAAAGGAGTAGATTTGACTTGGGTGAGTTAGGAAAAATGATAGTAAAAAAATCAATAAAAGTAGTTAATTGTTCAGTTGATGCTATTAGAAGCTGATTTCTCCACCGATGATACTTCCAATCAAAGAATCACTCCCCTGACTAAAACCAACCACCAGGCTGAGTCACATGGAACCAGCTGCTAGGCCAGTTTTTCTCCTGTGTGACCTGAATGACTCAATGCGCTGAGGACAATATTGGCTTTATGCCCCAGGACCCCCCTACGATGTCTGGAATCAACTGTCAACTTTATTTAAGTACATCTTACTCAACTTGGTTAACCAGAAACTGTTCATTCCTTGAATAAAATTGCTGCTGCATCTTTTGTCATCCACTGATTATGTGATGAATTTGTATATTAACATTTTTAAGTTAACATTTTTAAGAAAACACTTTATGCAAAACCATTTGAAGACTTTCAAATGTCTGTATATGATATTTGGGGGTGGGAATAGGTGATTTAAAACTTGCTAATCATAAACTAAATATACATAATTTTGAGTGTCAAGAGTCCAAACCTATTATTTTTAGCATAAGAACATCTTACCAAATGCTAAGTATTATACATGTTGTTTGAATTTGTATTCCATATATTAATGATCTATATGATAAACCTCTAAGGCATAAAAATGACCCCCCACCTCAATTACATAAAGTGAGATGAACAGTGATGAGGTGACTAAACTAATAAAGAAGGGGCTAAGAGCTTTATTATTATTACTTGCTATATTATCATTGTGTAAGAAAAATATTTTTGTTTTAATATTTTAATGGGTTTTACTACTATCTTCACAATTGATTTAGAAATCAGTATTTTGAATAAAAGGGCCAAATTTCTAAAAAAGAAACAAAAAGAGAAAAAAGAAAAGAAAATGCCTATTATAACCAGGCAAAAAAAGGCCTGGATGGCCTTGGGAGGTAGTATAGGGTTATACACAAACTACCCCTTGGTGTAAGTTTTTGCCTTGCCTTAAGGAAGATATTCAGCTTGTACAATTCGCACCTCCAGAAGCAAGGAGAGAAGATGAGGAGCTTGGGATACCCAGGTAAACTTTCCAAGGTAGTTTCTTCAATTTCTCCCAACCTGAGAAATTGGTTTGCCTCTTCCTGGAACATTTACTTTCAGATTTATAAAAATAAGACCATGCCTGCAACCCAGAGCCAAGAAATGACATAGCAATGCAGAGCACTATGTTAAGTTCCTCAACAATATCAAGAGAAATTGTAGCCTCCAATATGATTATTTTAAATGGTGACATCTATCTAATGGCACTCAATTCTCTGGGTGGGTCTGAAGTTTCCCTTAGGTAAAGTCAATTAGCCTTTTTATTCATGGATGGTATCAGTGCAACATTCCATAATCTCTCTCCTACTTAGTCATAAAATCTTACAACAAAGGTTCACTGGCTCCAATCCTATTCAATTCACAATGAGGAACTGATGAGTTATCACGCAGTGTGATGCATACTTGGAGATTCAAAGACACAGCTCAAAAACCTCACAGAGCTCCAAGTTTAGTGGATAGAACCTTTATCATAGTGCTGCTAGGATCAAGGAGTTATGGGTACAAGATGGGGCCATAACCCTAGCTGGTTTGGCTTGGTGGATAGAGCGTAGGCCTGTGGAGTGAAAAGCCCTGGGTTCAATTCCAGTCTGGGGTGCATGCCTGGGTTACAGGATCGATCCCCAGTGGGGGGCAGACAATCACTGATCCTCTCTCATCATTGATGTTTCTATCTCTCTCTCCCTCTCCTTTCCTCTCTGAAATCAATTAAATATATATATAAAGATGGGGCCATAGACCTCTGCATATGGCTTGAGAGGGAGAAGGTACAACCATATTAAGGAAGGCTTCTCTAGATATTGGCTATTAAATCTTGAAGACTGAGTAGAAGGTGGCCTGACAATAAGGATCTAGAAATTGAGGAGGAAGCCAAGAAGGGGAAGGATCATCTGAACTTTGTTGTCCAATACTGCAGCCACTAGCCACTTGTGGATATTTAAGGGGATTAAACATCAATAAAATCTAAATTTTAGTTTCTGTCACACCTGCCGTATTTCAAGGCCCTAATATCTACCTGTGCCTAGTTTTTTTTTTTACCATATCAGACATCATTACAGGAAGTTCTACTGGAGAGCACTGGCTCTGAACAAAAAGAGGAGTGAAAGCACAGAGACCTAAGAACAGATGTTTGAGGGAATAACTGCAGGTGCTTAAGCAAAGCTACAAGGCAGCTGACCAAAGAGGGTACCCAGGTGATGAGGCAGGAGGCACAGGCCAGTGCAGACAAACCATGGAATTTCTTGGCTGATATGACAAAATGTAGAAGGAATGGCGTCCTGGCAAGGTCTGCCTCTCATTATCAGCCAGTCACCACAGCACTGGAAAGCTGCATGGCCAAAACATTTGAACAAGCATCCTCAGTTCACCAACTGTGTTTATGAAACCATATGTCTTCTGGTAATGATGGTAACTTACCACATCATGAAACCATTATTTTTCTTTGAAAAAAGGAGATTAAATTTTTTATTTGGGCATCTTATCCCACTTTTATTTTTTTTGTATTTAAAAAAAATCTGTATAACATTTTGCACTTAGAAGAACTGTGTTTTGATGGTTTCTTGGGTCTACAACACACAGCCCTTGGTAGAGCCAAGTATGGGCTGTAAGACCACATGATTGTGCTATTAAGAAGAATGACCACAGATAAGCTCCATTCAACTTCATCAAGCATTTTTTCCTCAAACAGTTAAAAATCAAGATGAGACTAAAGATAAAAATAGATCCTTAGAAATATATAGGACTTTATCAATCATTTAGGATTCCCTCTCCTGTAATCCTTGCCTTTCTGAGAAGACTGTGTGGGGGCACAAAGCTGCTGGAATGAAACATCCTTCACCTAGTTTTGTGGCCTGGCCTTGGTTCCGTCCCTTTAATCTCTTCAACCTGCTTCTTCATCTGTAACAGGATGTTCACATGCCTCTCTCAACATGTGGCAGAGACTAAAAGAGTTACTATATGAAGACCACTTAGCACAAAAGATCACTCAGTGTTTGTTGGGGAAGGTTGGGAAGATGCGGGTGGCTGTTCACCAGGTCATGTATATACCTGATACTCAAGTTTTTTCCAATACTTCTATAGACACTCAGCACCTACAAGGCTTTTGTAAATGGATGTTGTTTATCATGCAGATTCCCAAACTTTCTCATTCACAGTATTTTTCAATGACCCAATAGAATTTTTCAGAACCCTAGACCAAAATGCTTATCTAACATTTTTATTTATTAAATAGTTAGGGCCAAACAACACATTATAATGATTCATGCAGTGTTAAACAGATGTTACTGTATTTCCTAAGACAATTTTTTTTCATCTCCAAAAACATTTATTGGTATGATTAAAAACATTTTCTTGAATAATGACAGAAAGAATGTCCAAATATGAAAAAGTACTAAGGGCTATACCTTATAACCAGTAGTTGCAACTGAATGGACAATTTTAAAGACTTCATTATGGCACCTTAGGCCAGTGGTCGGCAAACCATGCCTCGCGAGCCACATGCGGCTCTTTGGCCCCTTGACTGTGGCTCTTCCACAAAATACCACGTGCGGGCGCGCACGTACAGCGCGATTGAAACTTCATGGCCCATGCGCAGAAGTCGGTTTTCGGCCTGGGCGAGTCTATTTTGAAGAAGCGGCGTTACAAGAAGTGGGGGGTGTTGGTCTGTCGGTTGAGCGATGACACAGTGGCGCAGGCAGGCCACGGGATACACAGCGCGGGGGAGGTACATTGTTTTGAGGTACATTCGCTGAGGTTGACCCCTTCCAACTCTCCCATCCACACTCACTCCTCTATCTGAAACAAGTATACAAGACGAGTGAGTATGGATGGGAGAGTTGGAAGGGGTCGACCTCAGCAAACGTACCTCAATCAGATTGAGGACATTTTTAACAAAGGCCAGCTTAGAAGTACCCTAATTAAGGTAATAACAATGTACCTACCTATATAGTTTAAGTGTAAAGAAGTTT
>NW_006300376.1:3303873-3309733 GCF_000327345.1 Myotis davidii | reverse complement strand
GTTTTCAGAATAAAGCAAGGTACAAGGTTTCAGGTGAAACAGTAGAAAATTTGCCATGCAAATTACAGAATGAAAACAATCATAATAACAGCTAATAGTTACTGAAAGATTAATACGTGCCAGGCACCTTACCAAATGATTTGCAAACATTAAACCTTTATAATATCTCTATGGTATAGTATGATTATTATTTATCTTTTTAAAGGTGAGAAACTTGAAGATCAGAGTAACTTAACCAATATAACTGAAAAAGATTTACAATAGCCACTCTTGAAAAAGAAAACAAGCTGGAGGACTCACACAAGCTGATTTCAAGATTTACTAGAAAGTTACAGCAATCAAGAGAGTGTGATATTGGCAAAGGCTAGACATAGATTAAGGGAATAGGATACAGTCCACAAATAGATCTATTCAGTGGGTCAATCATTTTCAACGAAGGTGCCAAGGCAATTAAGTGAAGAGAGTTTAGTTTTTTCAACAAATGGTGATGGAATATCCATATGCAAGAAAGAAAGAAAGAAAGAGAGAGAGAGAGAGAGAGAGAGAGAGAGAGAGAGAGAAAGAGAGAGAGAGAGAGAAGGAGGGAGGGAGGGAGGAAGGGAGGGAGGGAGAAAGGAAGGAAGAAAGAGATCCCAATCCATACCTGGCACCACATACAAAAATTAAACTCATAATGGATCATAGACCTAAATATAAAATTTAAACTATAAAAATTTTAGGGGAAAAAACGTATCAGAAAACTTTTGTGACCTTGGTACAGGCAAAGATTTCTTAGCTAGGACAAAGACCCATAAAAGGAAAAAAGTAGTAAATTTGATTTCATCAAAATTTAAAAGGCATTGTTTTAAATATTAAAAAACAAGCCACATGTTGGGAGAAAATATTTGTGACACATACCTGATAAAGAACATGCATCCAGAATTTATGAGAATTCTCAAAACTCAAAATGAGAAAACAAACAACTCAATATTTAAAATGCTCAAAAGATTTGGGGAGACTTCTCTCTGGGAACCCAGTGACCGTGATCTTGGGAAGTTCGATAAGCCGCATAGGGAGACACAAGTATAACAGGACTTCGCTCCCAATTCATGCCTCTCATTCCAGGCAAGGCAGTGAACCCTAGCTGACCATGCCTACATCCTGCATCAGTCCCTAACGCAGCATTTTGGAAAGTTCTTGGTCTAGAGACCACTTTGCACTCTTAAAAATTATCAATGCTGTCATAAGTTTTTGTTCATCAGTTATATCTAGAGATATTTACTATTAGAAATTAAAACCGAGAAATTTAAAATATATATTCATTCATTAAAATAATAAAGCCATGACATGTTACTATTAACAGTAACATTTTATTTTTAAAATTTTACATATTACTTTTAGTACCAACTATATTTCAAAAAAAATAATAAACTTGTGAGGAGATGGGATTGTTTCGCAATTTTTGCAAATTTCTTTAAAGTCTGGCTTGATAGTAGATGGCATGATCCTCATACCCACTTCTACATTCAATTTGTTGTGATGTCACCTAACAGGTAGCCTCAGGAAAACTATAACTCATGAGAGAGTGAAAGTAAAAAAGCAAATAAAATCTTAGTATTATTATATAAATAGCTTTGACTCTGTTGACCAAGTATATTAAACTCAAAGGCTAACACAGGCCAAATAAACAAGGTTTAAGTTTATGTGGGTCACAAAAAAACAAAAGCTTCAATTTTCATAGAAACGTAGGTTTATTTCAATAGAGAGATGCTGAATACAAAGGGCTGAAATAAATGAGTAATCTATAATAATAAAAACGTAATATGGTAATTAGACCAGACAGCCGAATGACCTTCCAGACATCTTTCCGGAAGACCTTCCGAATGTAGCTGGGGCTGTGAGGGCCAAGCCCCTTGCATGGATTTTGTGCATTGGGCTTCTAGTCATTAACATAAAATAATAGAACATTTTGAAAAAAATTAAAGTTTTTCTTGAACATTAACTTACCAAACACTGAATAACTGCACAAGTTAATAAGCGTAATGCAAATAAACCTATTTTTCTTGTTCTCTGAAAGTGAAATATTTCCTGTTGCACACACCAAACAAGTCAGTCCAAGACTAATGACGTGGCAATAGGCTGCTAAAATATTCGCTGCTAGTATTAGTGGAGAGAAATGGTGCGCCTGCAGCGCATAAGGCATGTAAGGGAAATGAATGCAACATGATTATAGTGATCTGTCATTAGAGAACATTGTAGTTCATTATTAATAATTATGTATAACAGGATATTGTAAAAATTAAATTATGAAAATTTTATTAAAATGTTTCTTACATACTGTTATATTGGCTGGGCCGCACAAATATTCATTGTGGGCCTCATGCGGCCCATGGGTGGCAAGTTTGACATGCTTGCTGTAGATCCATGCACTTTGAGAATCAAAGAATGCCCTAAGGCAGTGATGGCGAACCTAACACACATGTCAGAGGTAACACGCGAACTCATCTTTTTGGTTGATTTTTCTTTGTTAAATGGCATTTAAATATATAAAATAAATATCAAAAATATAAATATTTGTTTTACTATGGTTGCAAATATCAAAAAATTTCTATATGTGACACGGCACCAGAGTTAAGTTAGGGTTTTCAAAATGCTGACACGCCGAGCTCAAAGGGTTCACCATCACTGCCCTAAGGGATGGCAATAGAAACACCTCCAGGGACTCAGATCCCTAAATGGCTGGGTATAGCACAGCCCTCTTGCACCCTGGAACACTCAGCAAGAACCAGATGAAAGAATATCCTGGGGCCTCCATTACAGGACTGTACTCCCACTGTGGCCTCAGGAGAGAGGACTCGGCTACCGCCAACCACTTCACCTCCTTAGCTAGCCTACAACCCAGATTCACCCCCACTCATTCTCTCATTGTCTGTAGCCCTGTTTCATTTCTAATGACCACTACATAGCCCGAAAGAGCACCTCTCCACCACAGGACCCACTCCAAACCTCTTCATGCCTCAGAGTCTAGATCAGATACACTTCTAGCTCAGAAAGAGGGAGTACCCACACCACCATCCCAAAGTATCACCTTTCATCCTCAGCTGAGGTTCCAGCCTCTGCCTCAATATTAAACCCTCCTCAGAATGTCTGACAGAGCCATTCCCCTTAAGATAACCATCACCTCCATCCACAAGGGTGTGTTCTGGCCCTGAAGCCTGGAAAAAACATTCACTTAACCATTGACATTGGCATATCACTTCAAATCTGAGTTACACAGGCTTTACCGCAGCCACCTAAAGTATATACGGAGATAAATAACAGCATTGACAAGGGCTGAGTTAGTGATCTAGAGGATTTATTCTTGGTATCAGACTACAATGATGGGAGGGATAGAGTGATACATTAGTGTTTTTCATGATGTTAAAGAACTTAGTGGATTCTAACTAACATTTGATTAAAGAAAGAATAGAATAGAATAAAATAGACCAGAGTGCAATCCATACCTAGGTTCATAATGGGTTCTGCAATTTACTAACATTGAGTTTGGGGAACTTACTTGAGCTTTTAACTGCTCAGTTTCCTCATCTATAAAATGGGGATAATAGTTTCTAACACATAGGATTATGAGGTTTTAGTGGCTTTGTATTTTTAAGATACTTAGAGTAGTGTCTGGAATATACTAAGAACTTTACTTGTCAAGCATAATATACAGTAAGTATGTGTTGAGTTGTGATAAAAAGTTTGGAAAAACTCAAAGCTAGACAAGGTGAAATATAAATTTAACTTCAGTAGACAGACTAAAAGGAAAAGAGTGGGTGTTTTGGGTGTGTGGGGTTCTTGGGTAGGGAGTATGGAGTATAGGGGTTTGGGTTTAAGTCTCTCCTTCCACAGTCTGAGGAGCTATCAAGAGAAGGGAAAAGAACATTAAGAGGGGAGAAAGTTGTTGTTTTACCTAATGTAGAAGTCTTTTGTATCAAATCCCCTTTATCAGGACCCAGATGTTTTAAAAATGATGCCAAGCTGTGATAAAAACAGATGTACATGCAGGAAATACAGCACATCTAGCAAGGAAGACGGCTGGGTAATTCAGTTTGTTAACGACAAATGCTATGTAGTAACCATTTGCAGATGATCATTAAAATATATCCCCAACAGTCATTTCTTAGGGTTGTTATTGTTTTCAAAGTTTCATCTTTAAAAAACCCTTAAAGCCACTGACCCAGCTGGGCTGAAAGCAAGTTACAATTAGACATTTAACCCTAAATTGAAACAAGGAGAGTGGACAGTATGATTTGAAGATTCCACTCCTGTATGTTGAAACCGAACACAAAGAAGATGTCTGTGACGCCCACCGAGCTGCACAATTGGAATCAGGATAAGCTCACTCTGAGTTGGTTAAGTCCATCTAACTTAAATCACTACCCCAAATTTTAAACCCCACAATCTTGACAAGAGAGCTCATATGGTGACTCCTTATTTGTGATCTATAACCATCCAAAGCCACCTGATCTGTCATTAAGACTGGAGGGTAGCAAGGGTGTAGGCTGGCTGTGTTCAACTGCACTAAACTCAAGTTCAATGAAAGATCCATTCATTTAAATCAGTTCAAAAGCAAACCTGCAGGGAAATTCTGTACTGGTGGCATAACAACATGTTTCAGAATGAGATCTTAAGGCAATGTGTTATTATAATCTCCATTTTAGAGATGAATGAACTAAAAACAAAAGGGATTAAGCAACTTGGATCATGACACAAATTAAGGATGAGGGAAATGTAGTGCCCATAGCCAAGCAGCCCAGAGAGTTCTCGGTACCTTGTTGCTCGGGGCTTTGCTCATCTTCATTTCTATTATTCAAGAATACAGTGTGTGCTATAAGCCAGGTATCACCTGTGTAAATAGGTACCCAACCTGAAAGAGACGTGTCAATTACCTGTAGGGCTGGATTGCCTGAATTACAGTGCACAGTGCACGTGACTGAATCCAGTTGTGTAATGTGAGTATAGACTCACTGTACATTTCACGTATAAGCTAAACAATAACAGGAAAAAAACTTTCCTTCAGACTGCCTGGTGATTCAGGTAGTGGACATCCACCAAACTCATGGTTAGGGAAGATGAACAACAGGTTTGTCAACATTATCCTTCATCAAGTGTCAGTCACGAGTTTTTAATGGAGAAGCAAGTTGTTTTGTGTGTGTGTGTGTTTTAATGACATATTTGCATGTAGTTAGGAAGGGGTGTGCCTATTCAATCTATGACTACGACACCAGGAAGAATAGCATTAGAGTGAAACCCAGGAGGCAATGACCTTAAGTGCAGGTGGTTGTCACAATGTCTATTATTAGGATCAATGAGATACAGTCAGAAGTAATGTTGCAAAATGTTAGGATGGAAGGCCAGTTTCCCCTGACAAAGCGCAAAGGCATGCTATAAACACTTGCATGAACAAACAGCCCTCACAGCCACCACAACCAGGAGAAAAATTACAGGAGGTTTTCCACAACAAAGGAAGCATTGTTCTCCTGTGGTCATCCTTAAACTCATCCTTTGTTGAAGAAGACGCTGAGGCTCCACCATGGAGCTGTGGTGTCCCACCCAGCATTCTCCCTGTGGGCCCAGGGATGGAATACATTGATTCATGGTGAATTGTTGCTTCTAACTGGAGATCCCACATCTTTGTTTCAACAGCAAAGTGTCCTCCAAAACACAATGAGGTACATACAGTAGAGTAGGTCAAGCTGATAGCCGGTGAGGCAGATGTGGGCAGAGCCAATTCTCCCCCAGAGGGACAGCATGTGCCTGACCTGGGGCAGGACAACAACCTCAAGGCTCCCATTTCTTCACCTGCACAGTGGGGCTGCCCATGCCGGCACTTGGTGAT
>NW_006300376.1:3302761-3303835 GCF_000327345.1 Myotis davidii | reverse complement strand
CTTCCTTTCTTCCTTCCTTCCTTCCTTCCTTCCTTCCTTTCCTGCCTCCCCTCCCCCCGCTTGTTTTTCAAGTTATGGAAGCCAAAACCTGTTTGCTAAGGGAAATCAAAAGCTTACATGAAAACACATTTTGGTTGTGTAACAGACATGGATGGTGCCAGACAACTGTCTGGGTTCATATAGAGTCAGAGAGGGGAATTACACAAATAGGGATAAGAGGGAATCTCGGTAAACCCTCCCGCTCATGAGGCCTCCATCACCCTATGACTCTACCAATGCCGTCTCCCCACCCACCCCGCCCCCAGGTGGGAGGTCAGTCATCTCTGCCGTGTCATTAAGGAGTGCCTGATCTGACTCCTGCCTATTTGTATCAAAGTCCATGCAATTAAAAAACGTTTATTCATTCAACAAAAGTGCCTTTTGAGCACCTCTTGAGTTCTTTGGCAGAATGAGATAAAATGTTAAAAGCCATAACATGATAATTTAGGAAGCTCGAATACCTTTCTAGGTACTGAGGATATGAAAGATGAGTAAGACATTGTCCCATGATTCCCGGGTGGGCTCATGATCTGGTGAGATGCCTGACAGGTAGATACCACAGGGTTGGCACTAAACTAGAGGCAGCGAAGTGTATAGAAGCCACAAGAAATTTCCTGCACTTTCAAGGTACATGTATGCCAGTTCTCCCAACTGCGGTTGGATTGGCAGAAACCCTCCAGGAGAGCATGTTGTCCTCAGAGGGTCCCCGCTCCACACCTCCTCAGCAGGTCAGGTCAGAAGGAAAGAAAATAGTTACAGGTGGGGTTCTGAGTGATACGATTCGGTGTAAGTTCAGTTAAGCTAGTAAAGCCCATTAGTGAAAGAACTTCCTGTAAACAAGGTGCCAGAACTGTTTCCAGCTCATGATGAATAAACGAAATATCACAACAGGTACTGCCTGAAAGAAAGTGGCTCACACAATACTATGACTTCTGTTTTTCCTGTTCTGGGATGTGGGTAGGTGACTTTCATTTGATTAAGGGACTTTTGGGTCTGGGTGCATAAGGTTAAATGTGATTGCAAAGTTGATAGGAC
>NW_006300376.1:3275094-3302685 GCF_000327345.1 Myotis davidii | reverse complement strand
AAAATGAAAACACACGTGCACACACACACACACACACACACACACACACACACACCTTGCTGAAAATATTTGTAGCTCCTTGACTGGAATTTTAAATCTTGTGATTATCTTTTGGGATAGCTTATTGGAAAGTATTTTCCCAATACTTTCTCATGAATAGATATTATATAAGACACAATTACAATGAAAGATAATGTATGTTACTTTACTTTCCCACCTTCCTGCCAACTGAGCATATTCCATCTCCATCGCCAAACAAAGCCCGATGGGTATAGAAAGGCTCGCTTTGTTCTCCTTTTAGGGTTGTGTTCTCCAGGTCTTCCCATTCTATACAGACAACCCTTTTTAAAACCTGCAGAGTGGTTTTTTGCTATGGTTTCTCCTACTGCTTGGAATAAAGAACAACTCACCACTTTCCTTCTCCATCAGATTTTAATTGATTAGTTAAAAAACTAAATCTGAAAATTAGCTTCAAATTTAAACCTGAATTTGAAAAGCCATGGGGAATTTTTTGTGGTTGTAAAATCTCTCCAGACTTGAAGGCTGGGCTGGAGGAGGACAGAGACCCAGGAGTGAAGGAGAAGCCCCACCCCAACCCCTCTCCCAAGTCCTACTCCCATTAAGTTCACTGGCCTGTAATTTTGAACAACAACAAAATCAGATGATTACAGGTGATATGATTACCTATAAGAGTGATTAGAAATAATGACCAAGATTCCTTTTCAAGTTAGAGTAAAAGAAAAAAGGGAGCATGGAGATTTCTCAGACTTGTGTCTACTGGTTTTCTGTAATTGCTTTTTGGTGTGCTCTCAGCTTTTTGTCTTTTCCAAACACACACACACACACACACACACATGAAAGGAAATAATTTAAGGAAGAGAGGGAAATGCGAGAAATTGAAAAATAATAACAGCCAATACATTGGTAGTACTTAGTCTGCCCCAGACACTCTTCCAAACACTCCATACGTATTAACTCATTTCTTTCTTTCAATTCTATGAGCTCCAGAGGATTCCTAACCACAGTTTACAGATGAGGAAATGAGGCACAGAGAGGCTGCCAAGCTTGCCAAGGACACACAGCTCGTCGGCTTGTATTTGAACGGGGGCAGGGTAGCTCCAGACTCTGTTCTGTTCCAGTTTGTTTTTTAACCATTAGGCAACATTACCTCTTTAGACTTGAACCCCATTTCACAAGGATTAATGAAGGGGAAGATGAGGAGAGATGTTCAAAGGAAGTTAAAATAGAAAGGGGCTGAAGCCAGAAGAACCGCCAATGCAAGGGCTGAGGGGCTGGTCACAGATTGGCCAGGTTTCCCCGTTTAAGTAGTTCGGAAAAGGTACTGATTTGAAATATCCAGGGAAGCCGGGTGGCAGGCCTTTCAGGACATCACTTGGAGCTGAAGAGCAGTGGGGAGCCTCCTAGAGCCTCCCTGTGGAATGAGCCATGAGTAAGGGGTGTTCTTGCTCCAACCCCCTTCCGTCCCAACCCCCCAGGACCTGTGACACCCGAGCTGACTGCTCCCACCCTGACCTAAGCTTTGGCTGTTGGACAATTTTTTTCCAGGGCAGCACCCACAGCAGAACTCGTGCTGAGCCCTCTGCTTCTATGTCACCCTGTCCTTTATGACTGTCCTGAGAACAAAAACTGTTCTCCATTCATAGAAGATCTCATGTCAGCCTCAGAAGAGTGGGGATCAGTTGGGGGTTCACAACCAGGGCTGGGAGTTATTGAAAGGGACCGTGTGTCCAGGCTGGGGCAGGGAGGGCAGCAGATGCCTACACTGTTCAAAAGGAGGTGGGGATATTTTTAAAGGTTTAGAGCTGACATTCTGGCCAAGCTCCTTCCCCGCAGAGCCAGGAGGTGGTGGCCTAAAGGGAGCGAGTTCTTTCCTCCGCCCGGCCCTCCCTTCTTTCCTCCACGGGCCTCGGTAGAGGAAGTAATTAAAACTGACAGATGACGAGGAACTTCCTCCCCGGCTCTCTCTCGACACTCGGGTTTTGCTTTCTCCATGGATGGGGTCCTCCCTTCCTGACTCTCCCCCTTCAAGCCTGAAATTCAGGCTCTTCCCTCAGATGCTTTGGTGAAATGTCAGCTCCTGGAGGCTCTGGCTCTGGAACAGGCCCCGTTTGCCTGTGTGCTGGCCAGTTGCCACCTGCTATCATCAAGTGTGTGCTGGGCCATCTTCTTCACACTGAAGCCTCCCCTCTCCTTTCCTGGCCGCCGGCAGCTGAGCTTGGACCTTACTGCACAGCGTGTTGGAGGGGCCAGCGGTGTGGACATCATTTTTCAGGCAAGGACGGGGACTGACTGTCGAAAGCCACAGGCTTGTCAGGAGCAGAGCCCTGGCCGGAATCTCCCCTTGAGATAGTGGGGGGGTCTTCCTGAGCCTTTACTAGTCTGCCCATCATGACCTCCCGCTGAAATAGATTCACGGTGGTCTGTCCAGGAGGAAAACAGGTGATGGGCAGACTTTCACCACCCTTATTTGTTTTTCCCACAAAATTTTCTCAACTTTTGACGGCATCGCCTACTGCTTAACTGAACGAAATAAGTAAATCATAACAAAAGATTATCAAATATATATAATAGATCTAAGTATAGGATATACTTTACTGTTTTACAAATGCACATATAAAATAGAAGTGTAGCTTCTGCTAATAAAATTACTACTTGCTCACATGGAATTCATGACATCGATATTTAATTTTATCATTTTCCCACGGGAGCCTCTGGACTGAATTCCTTAAGGGGAGGGAAGGTGGGAGGGGAGTGAGTGAATTTGCTTTTTCCTCCCCGGAATAATTAGAATGCAAGGTCAGCCTTGGGCGGTTTGGATCCCGGCACCAGCCCTGGCTGCCAAGGATTTTGGCGCTTCCTCCGTGTAGCCAGGGAGGTAAGAGGCCAGGGCGGGAGGAGGCCGGCAGGAGGAGTCAGGGCGCGGAGCAGAGGCAGAGCTTGGCTGCATGGTTACTGTACCTTTTGCTTGAGGTCTGCTCCTTCTCTGTTTCCCCACTAGGCTTCTCCATATGCTGATCCTGTTCCGCTCCCACTCCCTGAAACACTGGAATAGAGGCAGCACATCGCTGTGACTGGCCTGGCCTCGGGTCCCAAACCCTCCAGGGAGGGGACGGCACTTTGGCTGCCATCTCCCACTCACTTCGTACGGACTAAAAGCGGGGAGAAAATAAGCGTTGCCTGACCACACCGTGTTTGGCTATTTTGTGAGTACATCTCTTCAGTGGGTTACAAAGATATTGAAGACATTCACAGAATAACCAAGGCCTCCCGCAGCGCACGGCGCAAGGCAAAGGCAGCAGGAAAAGAAACGCTCCTCACTCAGGCTCCTGACTTGCAGAAGCATTAAACTCGATAGCAAACCTACTCGACAGCAAAATGTCTCTTCCTCGCGGGTGTATGTAAAGCGAGAAAGGTCACCTATTGATTTCAGTAGTGAAACTTTTGCTCATGGAAGGCCAGACGTGCGATGCGGTGGGCAGCGTGCAGACAAGCAGGAAGCTGCGTGTCATAGAGGTACTTGTCCTTCACGAAGCTGGAGGTGGCGGCCACTTGCCTTGACGGGCAGTACACACCTCCCCAGGCAAATCCACACATTCTCCCTGAAATTTGGAAGCAAGGCCTGCCTCTTCTACGGGATGCAAGTGGGCAGCTTAAGTCCATCTTCAGAGTAAGAGGAGAGCAAGGTACCCAGCACAGCCACAGCCACACGCCCATGCAGAGACTGGCTCCTGCTCTGCTCGAGAACTATCCCCACTCCCTCTCCCAGCCCCATTCGCATTTAACTGACCTCGGTTTGGGGACCAGAGCCTTGGGATGATTGTCAACCAATGCTGCTGGTTGGAATGGGCAGTGGGCTGAGAACCGCCTGCCTGGAGTCACTGGTCTATTGTATGACTTGCTCAAAGCCTCACTCAGCAGTATTGCAGCCCCTTTAAGAGCAAAACAAAAGAGCCTCTTTTCACTCATTTGGTGACCGAGACCATGTCCCCAGTACCTCGCATTATGCACAAGCTCTCTCAGTACAGGAAATGGTGCAGCTCCTAAGGAAGATGGGCCTGGTTCTCATTTAGCCTAAGCTCAGCCACTCAGTGGGCTGGTGCACAAGATGGGACTCGAATGACCTTCAGCTCAGACTCAGAGAGAAGAAAGCTCACAGTCCCACAGTCTCAGAGTCTCCGCCTGCAAAAGAGAGCATTGGGCTCATGAAACAATCCTTGAATTCCTGCTAGCTTTTAAAAATGTGTAAGTTTATGGTATTTTATTCAATGCCTTCTGATCACTTCAATCTGCACTCACCTGTTCTTTCCACCTACAAGAGAGAGACGAAGCACATCACCTCCAGGGGGTCTTACATACAGATTCTCAGTTTTAGATGCCGCGTGATTTTTAAACTCTCCCTGCAGCTACATTTCACCTTACACGAATGAATGGAAGCAAATCAAGTCTGGCCAAGGCTTACACTGAAGGAAGGGAATGCGAGGCCTGGCCCTGTCTCATAGGCCCACGCAGGACATTGTCTGAGGAGCGGGGCTGGGGCTGGGGCCATTTCCCTTTTCTCTCAGAGCCGCGAGTACGCCTTAGGAACAGTTGGTAATGTAGAACCTACTAAGCTCTTCCAGGTGCAATTTTCGTGAGAAATTGCTAAAGAATATGGACTTGGATGGCAGATTTCAAGGCTTGAACTTCCAGGTATGCTTGATTCACATGCAAATACGACCACACCTGCCATCTGTCACCAGGCAGGAAAGGGACATGATGAAGAGGTACCCAAAGCCCTAGGAATTTAAAATTTGCAAAAGTGAAACTGGCAGTTTGCCATCCTGTCTATGCAATATAAATTTCCTTTTCTGACTAATATTTTTTTATTGTTGACAGTAGTACAGATGTCCCCCATTTCCCCTCCTTTGCCCCCCTCCACCCAGCCCCCATCCTACCCAACCTTCCCCACACTATTGTCTGTGTCCATAGGCTATGATTTCAAACGGGCTGGATCCAGCCCACGGGCCGTAGTTTGCCCACTGCTGCTCTGGGCCCATTTTGTTCTTCAGTTTATTTTGTTCATTAGATTCCACATATAAATGAGATAATGTGATATTATCTGACTGACTTATTTCATCTAACATAACAATCTCCAGGTCCATCCCTGCTATCTCAAAGGGTAAGAGATTCTTCTTTTTTACAGCTGCGCAGTATTCCATGGTGTAAACGTACCACAGCTTTTTTATCCACTCATCTACTGATGGGCACTTGGGCTGTTTCCAGATCTTTGCTATTGTAAATAACTCTACCATGAACCTAGGTGTGCATATATTCTTTCCTGACTAATATTTTTTGTAGACAAATTAGCTTTATTACTAATGTTGTCTCTATTACTACGTCTAGGCAAGTCATTAATAGATAGCTCTGTCATTTATCCGTAGTTATAATACTTGAAATGTTACTCCCTAAAAATTTCATAATAGATAGATATGCACATATATATGAATTTATACATATATGTATGTATGTATATAAGTAGTTTTAAGTGTGAACACACACACACCATCATCAAAATCAATAGCAACAATTCATTTTATTGAGTACCTATCACAGTCTCTGCCCTCAAGAAGCTTGCAATATAGTGAAAAAGAGACAGAGGGAAAACACAGAATATCCCTAAAAAGAGATGGACAGCCATGTATAGCATAAACTGTCAGTCCTTCAAGTGTAGTCCAGGGACTTCCAGGGGACCCTGAGAATCTTTCACCAGGGGGAAACTATTTCCTTGTAATACTAAGACGTTATTCGCGTTCTTCACTTATATTGCTCATGAGTGTACAATAGAGTTTTCTAGAAGCTACCTGCTCTGTGATATGGCAACTAATTGAATGCAGAAGCAGATAAGAAATCTGGCTTATTAAGCCAGCAATTACAGAAATTGCAAAAGTGAAAAACGAAAGTTACTCTTCTCATTAAATATTTTGGTTTTTAAGAACCTGCATCTTTTCAGGAAAAATATGTTCATAATGTTAATATGTAGTGAGCTTATTATTTTTAAATGGTTAATAAACATCTTTTCAACTTCTAAATTTTAATTTCTAATAAGGTAAATATTGATAGATATAATCCACATAAAAAACATGTATTAAGAGCATAGAATCCTGAGACCAAAAAGTTTGAGACTTGCTAGCCTAGACTAAGTTTTCTTCCCTAGAAACTTATCTTTCCCTCCTCTCCACTCAGCCAGACTTGACCTATTTGAGCAAGACTCGCGGCCACTTCTTCCATGAGGCCTTTCCAGACTGCCCTCTCCCTACCCCAAAAGGGCCTAATAATTATCTACACACTTTGTATGCTTCAAGTACTGTCCTAGGAGCTTTCAAAAATACTAGATGTTACCTCTCACGGGGTCCCCTATCTCTCCTATTTCTCATGGGATATTCTTTGTAACATAGGCTGTTGTCTCTACTAAATTATAAGCTTATTGAACCATCAATGCCTATTTTATCTTTGTGTCCTCAAAACTAATTCGTGAATAATGAATGTTCAACAACAAAATAGTGATTTAGACATGATCTGTAAAGGAGTTAGAGGAAACACCTACTTGGAGAAAATGTGATGAGGAACGTGAGAGTTGCAGTAAATCTTAAGGTCAGGAGAGGACTTGCATTATAAAAATGGAAGAGAGGAGAATTTGTGAGAATGACATGATCCAACACCCACAACTAGGAATTCTCAAAGTCCATGCAGAAAACAATAAAAGGATTCATGCTAAAACTGGCATTATTAAGATTCATATGAGGAAATGAAAAGGAGCAGATAAAGAATTTGAACAGTTTGATAGTTTTCTTTGTAAACTTAATATGAAGAAATGGCCACATGCAGCCTTCTGGTTTCCTAAAGATGAGGAAGAGTGAAGTATTAACATTCTGTAGCTTGTTTTCTAACATGAAAACTTGGTATTAATGGTCAAAGTTAGCCAGAATTCAGGAAGGAGATACAGTAAATGAAGATAGATCACTTCCTACATGTGTCAAGCCAACCCTGATCTTCTGTAAAAAGACTCAAATGTTCAGCTATTTACACATCGTATACTTTCCTGAAAATAACATAAGTTCAGATATTCATTTGTTTTTTAAAAAAACATATCTTCTATTTTGGAAAACCTTTATTGAAATAAGGTCACTGGGTCTCATAAAAATGTCAAATAATTGTTGTTGTTTTTAAAAAAACAAAAACCTGTTTCCACAAAATAAGTATTTGAAAGAAACACTTCAGGCATTTCAAAGAAATTTTTTTATACTATGTGAGTATCTCTTCTTTGTAAACAAGAATAGTATTTTCCTGACAGATAACACCACAGTTTCCATCCTCACACAAAGTTCTACAAGTCTTCAAACATTGTGAAGATTCAGGGCAGTAAAGTTTAATTAAAATGTCATTTGCTTTTAGTATATTTCTAATACATTACCAACTGGCAAAAACAAAACAAACAAAAAACCCCCAAAACCCCATATCCCAGACCAAAACAGTTAAAAAGACAAGTGAAGAAAGCTGACACCCAACCTCCCTGGAGTGGATTGGAACTTAAAGAGGCAGAGCCTTGACCTCAATAAGAGGAAGGGGAGGTAGCCTACACTTATCCCTCATCATGGCTGCAAGCGTCCAAACCACCAACCTGTCTAGCGTGTTCCATTCACTTCCAGTTTATTTTGATAATGCAACAGCAACAAATGTGGAGGGTTGACTTGGACAATTTATAAAACCTGGTGGGACTATATGAATACTTGCTACAAGTAGTTAATAAGGATTGTGAATTGTGTTTTCTTTAGCATATTTTAGATATACAAAGTACAAAGTAGCCAATACATAGTTAACAATTAGAAAAAAACATTTCCCACATAGAGTCATTTATTATAGACATTGTCTTTTAACCACTTCATGGAAACACTACTGTATTCGAGGCCATAAGTCCAGAAAGAAAAATAAGCTTATAAAATAACGTGTAGTGTCATCCCCTCAGTGAAATGGAACTTTTCTAGAAGTTTTCAAAAAGTGCCTCTCTAATGTTTACTTAAGTACCAAACATATTCTGTAGGCAAACATTTGCCATTTTCCAAACTAAGCATTTTAAAAGTTCTTCTTAGATAAAATAAGCTTTGCCTCTCTGCACTGGCATACATCTGTTTTATTATATGTGTGTGCGTGCGTGCGCACACACACACACACACACCATGAAAAACAGAGGCAACAGAGGGAGGGAGAGTGGAAAAAAAAAACATGGACTCATATGTAAAAACCTCAGGAACTAATTATGATTCTGTTTACCTAATTGTATGACATGAATAAAGTCACTTAATTTTTCTGAACTGAAATTTCCTCTTTTTATAAATTGGTTATAATAATAACCTCTCTGCCTAACAGAGAATCATGGTAATACAGATGACATATTGGAAAATATTTTGTACAAAGACACAATTATCACAAAATATTTAAATATATTTCTTATGCTTTAAGGGCTCAGTTTCAATAAGTGCTATCTTTGTTAGGCAAAACATGAGTTATGAAACTAAAAGTACAACTTTCCATATGATGTGGAGTTTCCTGTTCTGTGTTTTACAGGGTCATGTCCCAGATGGGCGACCATTTATTACCGTATGGCCAACTTGAGCTTTGATTATAGTTATTAGGACATGAAAATATTGACAGAGCTAAACTCCCTGTTGTGAAATATAAGGACCATGAAAATCTAACATGTTGTGAGGCATCCTCCTTCACTCAGGGGTTCTAAGAGCTAAGGACATTGGGGATACTTTCCACAAAATGATCAGAGTTGGAGACAGAGGTTAAATATTACTTTACTGATGAGTTTACAAGCTCATCTTCCCTGCTGGTATGAGGAAGCCATGCTGACACTGGACTTTTGTGCACCCACGGGGCTGACCCAAGGCCAGTGACAAGGAAGCCGGTCCTCCTTCCTAGGCACCGCCCTTGCGTGCTGTTGCGTTTCATTCTAGGTGCCTGCCTGCTCCACTGCCCTGACCTGCGACCTTTGTGATCACCCAGAGCCTGGGGCAGGGCCTCCCTCCTGAACCTCACCTCACTGCTTCTCACCTCCCTCTACTCCCAAAGGGCTTCTCATTGTCTGTGAAATTGCTTCTCTGTGCCCAGGTTTCCTGTGCCACTGTCCACTTAGCAAGTGAGTCCAAGGGTTTCACACTGAAATGACTACTGGGGCCCGGCAGAAAAAGTAATGGTAAAACGAGAAAAATCAGAAATTTGGATTTATTAAAATCTTGACTTTACAAATGTTGCCATGTAAATCAACGTACTTCCTGAGTTTTAAAAATGTGCTTGTTGGTTTTAAACTCTAAGTAGACAAAATAAAACATATTAACAGGCCACATTCAGCCAACAGGCAGCTACCCTCCCACCTCTTATTTAATAGCTACACAAAGGAGAATGCTAAAGGAGGGTCTCCCTCCCAAGTATGCCTTGAGGCCTCCTTGCCCTGTTGGTTAACTATGTACATCATAGGAATGGCCTGTTGATGCCCAATTTTTCTTTGTTGGGAATCAAAAGGAACCAGCTGTGGGGAGTACTTCAAACTAGAGGTGCCTTATGTCATAGAGGTGGAAACAGTGCTGGAAATTAGATCCTTGTGGCTCCCCCTCACCAGGTCTACCGACAGGCCTAGCCTGTCTTTCCAAACTTCAGCCATGGCACAGAGACCCTATTGTGTTCCCAGGGTGCTTTCTAGTCCCTTCCCGGGCCTTCTGAGAGTTTGAGCCTCTGGATAAAGGGAGAAGAATGTACACCAGAGGGCAGGACACACACAGGCAGCACACAAGCCCAATACCCAGATGAGGAAGTCATAGGTCATTTAGCAAAGATAGAAATAAAAGCAGAGTTCATTGTTTCCGTTTCATCCAGAAGATAGTCACTAATTTAGGGAATCACAGAGTAGTTACCTCAGGTGGGGCTTGGGGGTTTGGCATGCCTTTTTATTTAGAGAAAGACCAAGGTTTCCAAGACTCCTCTAAACCCAACTACTCAATGGCACGTACACTGCTTACTGTCCTGGACAAATGCACTGGAGAAAATGTGTTGTCCTATGCTGGGCCTTCTCCATGTAGGTACCAGTAGATAGACTTTGCTGTAAATGTCAGACCAACATGTCTCAGAAATGGAGAAGGTCAAGAGATATTATCAGTGGCCAACATATTACTCTACCACTGATTATCATACCAACACCCAGTAATTTTCTCTGGTTCAACCAGAAACTGGCCGGCTGTGGCAAACGTACCCTTGTTACTCAAGAGGTCTCTGGAAAGAATTGCTCTGCTGTTGGTGACTTCTGAAAACAAACAAAAAGAACCCAAAAAATTGATTTGATTGAATTACCTTGCAGAAACCACCTTTACAACCAGTGAGCCTGTGCGTTGCAAATGGGATCTCAGCCAGTCTGGAAGTCGGCTAGCATAGGCTTTCGCTAAAGAGAGCCAGTCTGTCTAGAGCCATGGAGAAAGCACGGTCTAAAGTTCATAGACCAGTGCAAACAATCTGTCTGGCAGCTCTGCCCAGGCTGGGGAAGGAGCCACTCTTCTTACGTAATGAGACATAGGCTTACGACACAGGGCACCGAGAGTGGCTCCCAGTGAAAGCGACGTGTGCTGTATGGTGGCTGCCATCCGCAGGAACTGGATTAGCAGTCATATCCTGCCTTGTTTGCATCATGGTTTACCAGGAAAATTTACAGATCTTTCATTATTGTTCCAGAAAAAAAAATGAGTATTAATCAGGTGAGTACTGAGCCTCTCATTTAACCAATGAAGAAACTAGGGTGAGCATTTGGCCTTTCCAGCCCCCTTCCAAGAGGAGGGAGCCACACTGAAGCATCACGCCTGGGTGCTGTGGTCCAGCCCCCAGCCACAGTGATGGTGAAATGTAACAAGGGAGGGAGAGAATCCAGATCTAGAAGGGAGTCATCTTTTCATTTGGGTTGGTTTTGGGGCCCGGGGGGGGGGGGGGAGGAGGTTTGTCTCTACCATTTCAGAAATGGAAGTTTTGATCTTAAATTGTGTCACCCTAGAATATTTTGCTTTTTTTTTTTTTTAACCATCATGGGACCATATTCTGCATTATGAATAGTTTCCAAGTGTGACTTCAACTGGAAAGTATTAACTCATTCAGGTACCATCTGTGTCATGTAACAAAATGCTGCCTCAGTGTAATAAATACGTGTGCTTTTGGCGAGGGGGCGGGGGGGGGGCGCACTATGTTTAACACACATGGAGGTTCTTCATTCTTCCCCCCAAAGAACGGGCCTATTACCTATGATCACATGCTCAAAAAAAGGTAGCATCTATCTAGGTCAAGTTTTGTAAAGGGAAAAAAATATGTGACGTGACATATAAAATAAATCCTTCCCATTTGTATAGTAGGGGTTTAAGGAGCATTTTCATGTAAATAATAGAACCCTCACAGCCACCCATTTTATAGATGAAGCGCCAGGGGCCCAAAACCCCAGCCTCCAAAGTGCTCAGAGCCTGACGACGCCTCCGGCTCTGCTTCTCCTTCAAACACATGCTCTTCCTCCCCAGCTCCACTTCCCAGTTAAAGGAGGAAGCCTGGCTTCCTCCGTCCAGTGCTCCATCTGCTATGAATTATTGATAAAATCATAAGTCATCATAATCATGACAATCAGGCCACACCTGCCTTCTTCCCTACCTCTGCCCAAACCAGGCAGGATGCCTATCTCTTATTGCAGTAGATATTTGTGAAAAGAAGGCAGGGAGGGAGGGAGGAGAAAGAGGTGACAAAGAGAGGAAGGAATGAGGAATCTTCTCTCATGACCACAGCAGCTAACCATACATACAATGTTTTTAAGCACTTACTATGTGTTTGTACTCTGACAGGGAGTCACAATGCCAGGAAAATTAGAATAAAGCAAAAAGATGACAAAAATGGCTTAGAGAAAACACCAGTGTGAGGAGTGAAGAGGAGTGAGGAGTTTGGAGATGGGAGAGTGGTGAGTCGGGGCCCTGGGGGAGCCCACAGTTGCCCTGAGATCTCATTTAGGGGGCAAAGGAAAGTAGCCTCTCAAGAGTGCAGGCTGACACAGGAGAAACTCATTTCCGTATTTTATGTGATTTATGTGCTTTACGTGTAACAGGCTGAGAACACCACAAGGTGACACTGGCTATTCTGCGGGCACGAAGTAACTCCATGAGTCATTGCTAGAGTGTCAAAGGGATTTCTTAGTCAGGAAACAGTCTCTGCCTTGGTGTTTGTGATCAACAACTTAGACAAACAGACATTCAAGGAGCAAACAAGCCAGCCCAGAGCCCTGGACCTCTGGATACAGGCTGTGCCCCAGTTACGGTGACAGCACCCTTGACCCCATGTAGGGGCCTTTCACCCCTGCAGTGAAGGAAGTGGCTTCTCCATCTATGCCCTGCTTCTGCTCAGCATTCCACGCAAGGGGGACTGGCCAACACTGGTCCAAGTACAATGCACCCATGACAAAATAGCTTAAAAAATAATAATAATCTGTGGAATGGAGATCCCACTTTCACATAAAAACATTGCAAAAACCCTGATCCAAGTCACTCTACATCAGTGATTGTCAACCTTTTTCATCTCATGGCACACATAAATTAATTACTAAAATTCTGCGGCACACCAAAAAATTAGGTATGATTTTGATTCATTCACACCAGATGGCTATTATTGTGTTGTCTGTTGTCACTTTTTAATTTGACAATCTAAGGGAAAAGAGGTCAGTGCCCCTGACTAAATAGTCAGGTATTGCATGTTTTAAATTTTTCTGTGGCACACAGGTTGAAAATCACTGCTCTACATAATTCCCATTGGGCAGACTAGAACATACGGAGCTTGAATTTTAAATAACATTCTTCATTGGAGGAAAAGTGGTTTTCATGATTTAGATCAAAATGCTCTGAGAGAGAGAAACATTGCCTCCCATAGGCACCCTGACAGGGAATCAAGCCCCCAATCTCAGTATATGTCCAGGAATCGAACTGGCAACCTTTGGTGTATGGGATGATGCTCCACCAACTGAGCCACTGGGCCAGGGCCTGATTTCTTTACACCCTTGAAGTAGAAAACCACAGAAATAGGCATCTTGTCCCCTCTTGAGGAGCACTGTGGACCCTGCATATTTTGAATAACCAGCAATGTCAGCCTGCTGCTCAGGTCTCTCAAACAGAAGACCATTACTTCTCTCCCAGTAACTGAGATCAAGCAAAAGACCTGGGAATCTGGAGACACTACCAACAGATGATCTTACTAGTAGTAGCATTTTGTTTCCTGAAGTATTTTTGTCCTAAAAAATGTTTTTGTCCTAAAAAAAAAAAAATCAAGTAATTCTGCAACCAAACGTTCAAAATGTTAGAGAGGCAAAAAGAGCCCTAATCTTTGAACTAGAAGATATAGATTTTACTCCTGGCTTTATGGTTTACCACTTAGAAGACTTTTTGATTCTCAACACTCAGAGCCTCCCACGTTCTACTCTCAAAAGGGGGACTGAGGGAAGGAAGAAGGCCTTCCATGTCGAGCTGCTGGGTTTGCCTGAGAGACACAGGAGATAATTAGTGTAAAAGTGCTTCATAAAACTTAATGTGTTCTTCAAATGAAAGGGATCATTTTTTTATTGTGAACCATTGTTTCTGTGATTGGAAGAAGCTGGATCCATAAGCACAATAATCACCCAAACATGTGTTATAAACGTAAGACTAAACATTAATGCCTTTAGCAAAGGAAGCCACAGCTTTATTATTAGCATTATGGAGAGGACAGAGAATTCAATGCCAGCCATCAGGAGAAACGCATCAGAGGAAGCTCCACCCTTTAAAGATTATTAAACCTTATGACAACGAGGCAACTGGAGCACCTCCTACACTTAAGCAAAACACGGTGACAGTGGCATAACTCACCCTTTTCTTGGTATCGAGTACAACTGCCACCAAGAAAACACCTACGTGCAGGTAATAGCAGTGCCAACATGGTCATCATCACCTCTTCATGAAGATCAATCCCCCGACACAGCACTGGGGCGTCATGGACAATCTCCACCTAAGGATCTTGGTTGGCCAAGGGAGACCTTCAGAAAAGCTGGACTTCAACAGTTATTTGCTCTTCAGGCCACACAGGAACTTTTCAAGGCAGAAAGAAACACCTCTCTTATCTGGGTTGCCCTAAGCCCTGACAAGTAGCATGAAGAGTCACAGGTCAAAGACAACGGTTGGACTGGGTTACTCCTGACTTTCTGCACATCTTGCGGGGCAGAACTTTTCCTGAAAATCTGAAGCTCAGACGTTTACAATTATAGGCAATGAGGCTCAAAGAGCCAGCCTCGTGGATCACTTGTATCTTATTTTTGGTTTTGTTTTCATTAGATGCAACGTGGAGCTGAACCATGAACCTTCCAAGGAGTTGCACAACCTCAGCTTTCAGAGGTTGTGTTTCATGGTCATGGAAAAAAAATAATTGGATTTAATAGGTTTTCACAATCATATTATCTACTTAACCTTCCAAGATCATTACTCATTTAATTGCAAGCCCCAAGGAAAGATCATAGGACAGAAACTATACTAGGCAGTCATAACAATAAGAAAGCAGATTCTTCACAATTGACATAACATCTACTATCAAAAATCATTCCAAGTGTTCTGAGGTAAGCCCCTAAGAGTTGAAATAACTGCACTGCCTTGATAATTATTCCCATTACAAAATGAATACTTGTAGGTTATGTAAGTTTATGTGTTTATATATAAGCACATATTTACATATGCCTGAGACAGATTATATAAACTTAAAGTGACAAAATCTAAGCCTCAAGCTGTGGGTGACAGGCTTTTACTCTGTTACACTGGAGCTTTGTGCAAATACTCTGATCTCCTGTAGAAGAGTAAAACCACTAGGAAGTTGAAGGTCCATTAGAACACTAGGCCTCCACGCCGGAGTGAAGAGCACACGCAGCACATCCCATGGACCGAATAAGGGTGCTTCTGTCCTGTAGGAAGAGGATTTTGTGCTTAGCTGTAGAGTACCACAACAGGTCATGCAAGTTATAAGAAGCTCTAATTAGCTGCTCTACAAATGAGAGCACTCGTCAGTCTCCCAATGCTGTTTTCCGTCTAAAGGAAAATCTTGAACGAAAGACTTACTCTCAATCTGGTTCTTATTCTCTCATTTACTTCTGTGGGATTAAAGCAAAACAAAGGCACTTTTTTACTCTCTATACAGAGTGCACTATAATTGGATTCCTCGTTCCTGCTCGGAGCCAAGGCAGCAGATCCACATTGCTTCTGCCAAGTTTCTTCTTCGAGCTGCAATGTCCTTGTTTGTGTTCACTCCCAGTGTTCCAGGTTACACTGTCAGGCCAGGCTTGAACCATCCCACGTCCTCCCACGGAGGTCTTATTTTGTTGTTGAGAAAGGCTTAGCATGAGGATGAGATCCAATGCGTTCACAATGCGACTGAAATGCTGCTCCAGAAAGACTGTGGCCTGGCCGAGTTGTGAGGTAACAGAAGAACTGACACCTGCAGGTGAGGTGACACCTGCCTGGGGGAGGACAATCACACCAACATGTGGCAAAGACCAGCAAGCTCTCTAGGCTCCAAACAGACCCAAGAACCAGGGCTGGGGAGGACTTTCCTAATCTGGGTCTTGTCACCCAGCACCTGACAAGCAAAGAGAGTCTTAGACCTTGGGTTCCTCTGCAGTGACTTTCTGCAGTAGGTTGACAACGAAAAGAAAAGAAAAATACCTGTCTTCTCATTAATTTGTCTTTCTATAAGTTGCAGTAGAACAAAGAAAAGGTATATGCTTCTGACAAACCATTTCTTTCAGGGTATGTGGGAAGGAGAGACAAAGGATTATAATAAGATGACAACCTTATTTATAATGTAAAATGTTAGAAATACATGTTTGCATTAGGCAATTTCTTACTGAAAGAAAAGTGATTTGGTTGAATTACTATTCTGAATTTCAAAAGGATGTCTTCAGGGAAGGTTGGTGTTTGGTTTCTTGGTAACTGAAGATTCTGTACACCCCACACCCGTGGTCCCTCCAATATCACAGGACAGCCACGGTTTGCTCTCATCTTCATCTCTTCCCTACCCCACCCTGCGTCTCCCCACACCTGGCCTGTGGTCAGTACTGGCATAGCTCACTTTCTTTGTCTCTTTTCCAAAAGCAACCCAGTTTTCTCAGTGTGCCTCTTAGAGCATCATTTCCAATATCTTGACCCTTAGCTTACTGTGTAGCATCTGGGCATGAGTGTCTCAGTAACAAAGCCACAACCAAGAGATCTCATCAGGACGATCTGCTCCAGGGATAACACAGACTGAGCTTGGCAGGCACGACTTTTGAATGTTCCAAACCCCAGGGGGATCTAGAACCACTCCAACCTCCCAAGGCCCCTCCAGGAGAGGGATTTCCTATCTCTGTATGCACCATATTGACATGAATTGTTCTGGATCCATTTGCCTTCTATAACCCCTAAGTTTTCCATTCTGCAAGCACCTAAGCAGAATGGAGAACTTGTTTTAATAACACTGTCCTTCATTTTAAAAACATCTATTGAGAACCTACTCTGTAAAGCACTATGCTAGGTGCTAAAGATCTAGAGATGAAAAGACAGGTAGACCAAAGTAGTGGTGGGTGTGAACAATAGTCATTCAGGCCATCCTATTTCCTGTGTTCTGACTCCATGACCACTAGTAAATCTTTGGTTTTATAGGGGCTTTAAAACACTTTGACATACCTGATCTCATTTGATCTTCACAATAATCTTGTTGAGTGGGAATTGTTCATCGTGCAGATGAAAGAAACCAAGGCTCAGAGGTGCTCAGTGGTTTAACTTCAAGTCACAGAGCTAGTAAGTGACAGAATCAGGAATCAAATTTAAAACTTTTGATCATGAGTCCACTGCTTGTTCTATACATCACACAGCCTCTTGAGGGTCAAGGTGGAAAGTCTTTTTGCAAGAAACCTTCTGGTGATATCACAACAACAAGTCTTAAACACCTACCATATGCAAAACCTGCCCAGGCTTCTGGGAGGAAGATGTAGCAATGCAAACATGAATGTGTTGTCCCTACTCAAAGGAGTTCAGTGAAGGGAAGAAAATTCATTGGATGGGAACTAAATGAAGGAAGTTAATTAACTGGGGGAAAAGGAAAGAGAAAATACTGTGTGGGGTTTAGAACCTCCAGGATCCAGATTGATTTGGACACTATACCAGAGAGGAGCTATCTTTATAATCCATCCCAGTTACTCCCTGGCCAAGAAGCAAGGAGTAGCAATATGATCTTCCATGCAGATTTTTCCAGTAGATTAAGTGTGCTGCCCAGCTGACACAAGTATTCTGATGCCTATGAATTACCTCCTAAATTAATAAGTTGAAAAAATATTTTAATAATAATAATAAAAGTCACTTGGAATTCGATAATCGTGCCTAAGTCCTCAAAAGCCTGAAAACCTTCAGAGTACTGATAAGTGTTTTAACATCCAAATCTAAAAAGTGGACCTTTGCTCATTATGATTATCTGTGAAATTTTTCCTAAAATGGTCACTTGGTCTCTGTTTTTCGTATCCACTTAGCTTTGAAGCTTCACAATGGTAAGGCAGGACAAACTGAGGCTGCTACCATTTCTTCTGGAGGATGAGGAAAAATTCAATGAGAGTTGGCATTGGCCACTTTGGGTGGCTGAGACAATGTTAGCTACAGACAACAGCATCAACTCTGGTGATAAAAGGGGCTCTGGACCAGTCTGGTGCTCCTTAACATAGTAATACCAGGGTAACTGTTGTGCAGGGGAAGGGTCAAATGTGTTTCTCTTGTATGGGATTAAATTGTGCTGCCTCTGCACACAATCAGAGATTTCTTTACCTAGCAGTATTTTTCCTGTGAAAACTTAGTCATACTGTTCACTGCCTGAATGATCAAAAAGGAACTGGAGCACCCCACCAGCCTTACTTGCTTGCCCAGTCCACCCTGACCTCTCCAGGCTGCAAACTCTAGGTGAAAAGCCATCATTGGTGTCTGGCCCATGCTGAAAACAATGGAGTAAAAAGGCTCCTGGAGATAGATGCTCTGCTTCCTACAGGAAGTTAGAACCTAGACCCTGGGAGACCTGAGAGAGGGAACAGAGGAATGAAAAAGAAGACAAAGGAGCCCTGGCCAGTTGCTCAGTGGTTAGAGTGTCAGCCCATGCACTGAGGCTCTTGGGTTCGATTCCCTATCAAGGGCACATATGTATCTCAGTTGCAGGTTTGATCCTTGGGCGTGTACAGGAGGCAACCAATCCATGTTTCTCTCTCACATCGATGTTTTTCTCTCTCTCTTCCTCCCTTCCCTCCTTCCCTTTTTCCATCCCTTCCACTCTCTGTAAAAAATCAAAGGGGAAAATATCCACAGGTGAAGATTAACCAAGAAGAAGGAAGAGGAGGAAGAGGAGGAAGAAGAAATAGGAGAAGGAGGTTGAGAAGAAGACAAAGGAGAGGGAGTGGAACAGAGGAGCAGATATGCAATAGGCTCTCCCTGAAGACTTCTTACAGTTGTGCAGGGGAAAGAAATGAAGTCCTGATGTGTACTAGATTATTGAGTTAAGAACTTCGCTTACCTGCTTTGCTGTCCAGAGGTTTAAGAGAGTCATCTCCCTTTGTGGTTTATTAGGAGCATGATGACTGTTTATTAACAGTCTGTTTTTTTAAGGTACTCAAAATTCATCTATTTATTTTTTTGCTTCAGCTAATCATACTAAGTTTCTATCTCTTGAAGTCAAAGGATCCTACCGACTCCTTCCTAATCTTTCCAATACTGCTCTTCTAAACCTACCTAGATCAGCATCTACATCTTCCCCTAACTTCTTGATATAGTGAAAGAAATACTTTCAGTGGATTCTAGATTCCACCTCTGGCTACACTTTCAGGGACTCCATTCCTTAAGTTATCATCTCTTTTCTGCATCATCAGTCTGTCCCTGCCTACTGGATCATTCATGTAAGCCTATAAACAGATTCTGCTATCAACCATCTTAAAAGATCCCATTTGCCCTTACGTCTCCTATCCACTTCATTTTGTAGCTGCTCTTCTTTAGAGAGTTGCAAAGACATACTGTTTTCACTTCTTCACTTCCTGATTCTCTCTTGTCTGGAGTCCACCCCCAACATGCCACTGACACTAAAACTGCTTTTGCCAGGTCACTGATGACCTCTACATTCTAAATCCATTGGATGTTTTTCTGTTCTCATTTTACTAGGCTTTTTGGTAGCATTGGCCTTGTCGGCCACTCCCTCCTTCTTGAAGGCTCTATTTGACTCATCATCGAGCTTCTCTTGCTGAAAGCCAGGTGAAAGAGCTGCCGTGGTAGGAGCTGTGGGATCCGAGGAGCAAGAATATCCAAAGGAGGGGGGTTGGAAACTCATTCAATTCTTATATGGCAGTAGTACAGGTGGTCTCTTAACTCAGATCACTTTACTCCCCAAATTCAAATCTTTCACTGACATCCCATTATGCTTAGAACAGAATCCGCACTCTTTAAAATGCCCTCCAGGAAAACACCATAACGTCTGGTCCTATCTACATCTCCAACATCAAAGGCATTCTCTTAACTGGCCCAATATTCTGCATTTTCATTTCAAAACATGAAGAGCTTCTTAATAGTTTAATTCTTCTGTTTTGTTTTATGGACTATATAAAACCACTGTGGTACTTAAAACAGGAAGTCAGGAACAGAACTCATATCTGCTAACAAATCAAACAAACATTTATAAACAAAAGTCTATCATTGCCAATGAGATTTGGGAAAGCAGCAGGCCCATGCCCATCCTGGGAGCTCCCTGTTCTTTCAAGCAAGCAAAACCACAACCACCCTCTTATTATTCAATAGCCAATTTTACTGGGCACCTCAACCAAAGATAACACAGAGACCCTGTCTTGTAATTTATTGTGTAGAAGAGACCTCAAAGAGTCTAATGTTTTATCAGTGTAAGTCAAGATGAAGTACAACAAGCCAGTATGTAAACTTGCTAGCCACCTAAGAAATTTAATGAAGCAGTTGACTTCCTCAAATAAAGACCCAAGTTAGCATTAATGCCAGACTTGTCTTTGCCTTGTTTCCCATGCCAAGAGTTCTTGAGATCTGGCTGCAATCCTTAAAGTATTGCACTTTTCATGTCATTTCACATTTTCCCTTAATATCTCGACTCCCAGGGAAATGTATCAGATTCCATAATCCAGTGTATAGAGAGGAACTACTCTACCACCTGAGTAGTGTATCATTTTCTTGTACAGCCTACATTACATCATTTTGCAAAATTTCTAACATGACGGTAAACATTGCCCAGTTTGGCTCTATTGGTATAGACACCTTACACGATCATTAGACCAAGAAAGGCGTATTTTTCTATGAGGTGAATAAGTGGACCAAGGTTGGAGTTTTCAAAGAATAATAGAATTAAAATGTCTAGCATTCTAATCTGTTGGCCTATGGTTTGCAATGGTCTATGTTGGGGTTCAAGATGTATGGCCTGTTTTTGGACAAAGTTATCATTTGACAAAGTTATCCAGAGGGTTAATCTAGCTAAATATTTATCTGGATTTTATCAACTTGTTAGAGTTAAGGGGGGAAGGAGGGGTGATTTCAATAACAAAGTAGAAAGTCATACTCCCTTTTTAAATAAAAAGAGTTTTTAAAACCAAATGGCTTGTTTTAGGTCCTTTCCCTCTTGAGTTAATTTGCTTGGTTATTTTATCTTCTTCCAACTTATTCTTCCCCAACATCTGGGTGTAACTGAATTGAAAAGTTCTTTCCTAGTTCCTTTTTCTGAAGAAGGTAGATGTGACTGGCCTAAAACAAGGCATGGAACACACTGTGTCACTGCCATTGTTACATGATAAAACTTTACTTTCAAGTCACTTGAGCTCGGGCTTCAGTGACTGGCTAAGTCAGTGGAGGTTACAAAGATATTCAGCAGTATTAACTATGATTGGCCCATCAGACAGGGAATTTGCTAAAAACTCCTGGGAGCCCAGGAATTAACTCAGTGCTGTAAGATTTAAAGAAGAATACCATCTGGTCCTGTCCTCAAAAAGCTCATAACATAGTAGGGGAAACATGATCAATAGCAAACTTTCATTGCCTCCTTCACCAGGCCAGTTATTATCTTCCTGGTCTTAGGAGAATTCACCACGCTCCAGTCTTAAGATAGGCAGAACTTTGAAATTAGCACATGCCACTACAGAGTATGTGAGTATTTTGGATCCCTGGAGCTTGCTATTCCATTCCCAGCACACTAGCAACACTTCCAATTTTCCAATGTTTCTCTATTCCTTCATCCTTTCTATTATTTTGTCTGTCTTCTCAATTTGGAAAGGCAGGGAGGTGGGAGTGTGAGTGCTTCCTTTGAGTGCTACGATGATGAAACTTAATGATAATTGTATCCTCCACCAACGAGCATTTAACACCTGGCACATAATTGGTACACCAAGAGATGAGAAAATGCAGAGTTTAAGGAAAATTTACCAACTGAGCATATGAAATCAGATTGGAGGGTGGGAGGCTGGAGCCAGGCAGGTTGGCAGAGAAGGGGCTATTACACTTAGCCCTGAGATGAAGAGCCAAATTAGGACATAGAATGGATTGAAGAAGGCAAGAGAAGTTTGGGAGGGAAATCAGTAGAACTTGAATATTATCAGGCATGATGGGGAAAGGCTGTGGGCAAGCAAGGATAAAGGCAAGGGAAAGATTAGAGATGACTTCAAAGTTCTGAGCCGGAATAACCATGAGAGAAGAACACCATGGCAGAAACCAGGAACTTGAAAGGGGAATTGGTTTTAGGGGGAGATGATGAGCTCAGTTAGAGAGTGTTGAATATGAGGCGATAGGAAGACTTTCAAGTGAAAATGACCAGTGGGCAGTCAGAGATGTGGGAATAAACCTTGAGCAAGGGGCAGGACATGAGCTGTAAATCTGTGAGTCATCAGCCCCATGTGCTTGCAGCCATGAGAATGGAGATGATCTCTATGTAGTGTGGTGCCCAGCAAGAAGAATACAAGACCACGAACAGAGCCTTGGGGGAGAGGGGGCATGAGGAGGAACAAGAGACAGATGGGGAAATTCAGGAAAATTAGAAAGTTAGCAAACAAGGAGAGTACAATGCTGGAAATGTGAAAGGATGAAAAATATCCAAGAAGGAGTGGGTGAAAATGTAATGAGGGCCGTGGAAGGAATTGTGAGAATGAGATTGAAAGGAATGACATTGGACATTAGGATGTCAATGTCCAATTGGAGCAAAAAGGTAGGGATGGAGAGTAGATTTCAGGGAGTTAAAGAGAAATTATGGAGAAAGGAAACAGAATATGAACCATATTTTCAAAAACATTAGCAAAAAAAGAAATAGAATTCTGCCTAGAGAGAACAAAAATATAAAGTTATTATTTGTAAGACAGTTTATAGAAAATATTTTATCATACTTGTTAAATGAGGTATTTTTTCCCCAACTCTCTTGCCCACATGAAAACTAGAAGTTTGGGTTGACTTTTATTATCCTTAAAGTAGAACTAATCCTCCCTTTACCACGCACACACTCACACACACACACACACACACACACACACACACACTCTCTCTCTCTCTCTCTCTCTCTCTCTCTCTCTCTCTCTCTCTCTCACACACACACACTCTCTCTCACATACACACACACACTCTCTCTCTCTCTCTCTCTCTCTCTCACCCTCACAAACGCACTCTCTCTTATATACACATACACACACTCACACACACACTCTTACAGTTCCAGACTCTTTCTAGTGCCACAATGACTGCACTTCTCAGAATTTGGGCTCCTAGATAAAATCAAACAGAAACTTGCCACAAATTGCAATTTGGACCTCTAATGAAGGCTGGGCAGCAACCATTGCCCAAGGCTGCCTGTCCCTCACAAAAATGCTCTTATTTGGGCATTTCATCTCAGCCTTTTTAACTAGCCTACTATATTAGGGGCTTTTAAAAATGACTAATTCCATCATTCTTGAGTGGTCAGTCCTACCATGGTTTCAACATAGTCCCCAAGAAGACTGAGAAACCTAAAGAACCAACTATTAAGTCTGTGCCAAGAAACACAAGACCAATATCTTCATTTCCCACACCGCCACCCATTTCCCTCAGGCCACCTGCCTCCTGCTATCCAGCCCCTATCTTGTTCCAAAACACAAATACCTGTGCCTTTCCCAGGTTAAGGAAGATGTCACATGTGGACATGGACTATGTGTTGATTATTTAAGTATTTAATGTTATTTCAAATATGTCACCTATGATGTTGCTTGACACTAAGCCAAATTTAGTTTTGAATATAGAATATAGTCTTCCATAAGTTTAGTTTGGAAAATAAAAAGTTTCCTCTAAACCTGAGAATAGTAAAAACAGATGCCTTCAGATAAAGAAATAGAAAGCATCCATGATTTGGATTTGGGGATTTTAAAAAGAAAAACTATAAAATTCTAACATATATGCAGAAAAGTGCACAAGTTTGGAGCTTAGTGAATTTTCATAAAATGAACAGACCCACGTAACCAGCACCCAGATGAGGAAATAAAACATGACCAGCTCCATAGGAGCCCCTTCTGGTCTCTACCTTTCTGTAGAGGAAACCACTTTCCTGATTTCTAAGGTCATGTATTAGTTTTACATGTTGTTAAGTTTTGTAAAAATAGGGTTATAATGTATATATTCTTTTGTGTCTGGCTTATTTTGCTCAACATTCTGTTTGTGAGATTCATCTATGTCACTGTAGTTTGTCATGGTTTGTTCATTGTGTAAATATTGCTGCAATTTATTTATCCATTCCTCTGCTGATGGCTATGTGAATTGTTTCTATTTTGGAGCTATTGCAAATAGTGCTACTGGGAACATTCTTGTATGTGACTTTTGATGCCCATATGCTTTCCTTTCTCTTGGGTATAGCTGTGGAAGTGGAATTGCCTGGCCATACAGCATGCATACAGTCAGCTTCAGTCAATAGGGTTAAACAGCTTACAAAGGGGTTGTACCTCATTAGTTTCCCATCACACGATTCTTGAGCTGTAATTGCTCCATATCACCAGCGTTCAGTACCATCACATTTCCAGGTTTTTCCGCTGTTTTGTTTTGTTTTTTTCTATTCTAATGGGTTTGGTATTTTTTTGGCTGTTGTTGTTCAGATGTACAACAATATAATTCAATATCTGTATACACTATAGCATGCTCACCACCAAAAAATTTTCTACAGAGACCACAGTGTCAGGGACAATAGCACAACCATTCTTTGTCCTCGGTCAACATTACTTATATTGAGAATTCACCATTGTAAGCACTTACAGTTCTGAAAGTGATCTTTCCTGCTATCTGAAACTTACTTAGGATTTACATGGAATGGGGATTTTACTAGGTCTTTAGTTCAATAGTCTTCCATTCATAAAAATAAACTGAAGTGTTATAATCCCTCAATACTACTTTCAGATCTGTTAAGAAAAAAAAAACACAAACAGAAGATAAGAGGAAGGAAGCATGGAAGGGAGGGAGGGGATGAGGAAGGCAGGCAGGCAGGCAGGCAGACATTGCTGATTCTCACTAGCCAAGGTGAACTCATAAACATAACTATTTTCAACACCAAAAACAGGGACAGGTTCCATAGGGAAATCTTTGATTGACTTTAATTTCCTTATAAGTACATTATTCTTTGGGCATGGCCCTAACATACACACAGACACACACACCCACATTTATGTGTGTAAAATAAAGTACAAACTATGAGTAAAAATAAATGAAGTAAAACATTGGCATCTGAGAGGATGTTCCAGACTGCACGTCTCTCTAACACGTTGGTCATGGCTGGATTGGATAATGGTTGCTGGGAATGCCCCTGAAATGCCTGGAATCTTCATAATCATCACTTGAACTAACTGTACACAACTCCTCAAAAATCCCCCCAAAAATTTAGGAGAAAAAGCAAAGGGAAAAGGAATAAGCCATCTGTGACCGAGTCTTCTACCTGGCTCCACATCCAGTGTAGACACTCCCCAGAATCCAGTTCCAAAACCAGCTTCCTAAGAAGACTTTCAAGTCACAGTTACTCTGTCACCTTGAGCTCCAGCCATGCAGAGCTGCTCAATCTCCTCCCCAGATCCCAGAGCAGATAGATGGGCTCCTCACCCATGCCCGCAGGCCATGGTGTATTCACCCCATCATAACTCATGTCCTCCTAGTGTCAGAACCTTGGTGTACCTTCAAGTTTCCCTAAAAAGGCTATGAAATTCAGAAAGGCAGAGCCCAGGTCTTACTCATCTTTGGAGTCACCCAGAGTCCCAAGCACTTTACAGGCACAGAGCAATGCCTAAGAGAGCGTATTGAATTGAACTGTCCCCGGGCCAACCCTTCATTGGGAGTTGCCAATAAGTTAAAGAAAGCAGTTGTTATTTTCTATAATGTGGAACCATTTGGATCATGCTTCTATCAGTTTGGATACTTGCACCCTCCCAACACACACACATCATTCACACACCCTTCCCTCCATCTCCTCTTCTCCCTCTCTTACACATATGCATAAGCAAAGTCACTCTCCTTCCGCTGATTAATCACAGCCTGGCTAGCTTCACCCTATTCAGAATGAAAGCACAGCTGGAGTGGTGTGATGGAAAAGGCCAAGACTGATGACAAAAGGAGCAGTGAATTCTACTCCTATCAGCCACTAACTGGCTGTGCGGTCCTTGCCTCTTTGGCCTCCCTTTCCCCATGCTGTGGGTGGCCTCTTAGCTTCGTTCAGTGCTACTCCGAAGGTGCCTGTCTCCATAATTCCTCAGAAGGAGAGAGCTCTCCTTGCCCTTCTCCCAGTCAGAGTCTAAGCAAGGTCTGATTTTCTGTTTGCTCAGAGAGCAAGTCGGTTACATCCAAGACCAGTTTATTAAATAAAAGCGTGCTGAAAGCTCTTCCTGTCTGTTTTAGCAACAAGATACTTGGAAATAGAAACTCAGCAATTGTACTTGCAGCTCTCAAAACTCACTCTCCCTTTTCAAACCAAGCCTGCCTTGCTAATTGGATGAGGGAAAGGTGATGGTTCAACAAGGAGCAAGAGTTTGTGCATGAGCAACCCAGCAGGTTGAGTGTTACGAAGAGCTCAGCCACTCTCCCCCTTTCTATAGCTGAAGAACCATAATTTTCTATACTTTTGTCAGTTGCTACACACGAGAGCAGGTGAGGTCTTGGCTTTCTCCTGATCCCAAACAGGTTGAATCTTAAAGTATAAGCGGATGTTCTCCTTGGAGCGCTCTGGTCCGGGGTGAAATCCGCAGCAACCCCATGTGTGAGCCTGTCTGCATTTTCTCCAAAAGCCAAGACAAAAGAAGTCATTCTGGGTGGGCAAGGGAAGTTTACTGAAGTTTTGTTTTTTTCCAGCACAAAGTAAAAACCTGGATGTGTGGACTGATAGAATGTTGACTGGAGGGGGAAAAAAGTCTACGAAGTTGGGTCTCTTCCAAAAAGCACGGGTTTAAAGGTGTGCCTGGATGTTTTAACAAGATACCTGAAGGGAATTCCAATGTACTTCCTCTTCTGGAAGAATAAGAGAGAAAATTAATCCTGGCTTCTAAAATCAGGAGTGAGACTCTGATCAGAACATGACTTCTTTTTTTTTCTTTCTCTCTCTTTTCATTCCAGGCTGAACACAGCCAAGCACCAGATGTTCAAAGTGGTAAACTGCTGGAGCTATCTGCAAAAGCTGCACAGCCCTTTTTCCCGCCCCTCTCCCCCCCACACCCCCCCTCCCGCAATATTGTTTTTGTTCTTAAGGTTAAAGTTCAACCCCAGCTAAAATTGCAATCAGAGTGGGAGTAAATGTCTGGCCACAGAGTAGAGGGAGTTGGGGAGGTGACTTTCTCTGTAGTTGTGTGTCCTAGATTTTCTGAAATGATTACATTCTGAGGACTCAGAGGCAGCTCACGCTTTCAAGTCTGAATGCTGACTCATGTCCTCCCCTTCAGGGCAACGGAAAGGAAGGGTGGAGATGGAGGATCTGGGGTTGGGGAGTATGGTGGGAACTTGCAAGGGGTTGCGGGGAGCAGAGAGAGAGAGGGCCTGAGGACACCAGCGAGACTCCTTTTCTGAATGCAAGCCTTCAGCTTCCTTCAAGATTCATGAAACTTGATGGAAGCGTCTGCAGAAGTCGTCCAGATGGCACTATCTGGTGTTTTGGTCCACTCTTTTCCTTGTTTTGCTTTGAGATCTTAGGGACTCACACAGTTAATACTGGGGGAGAGAAAATACCAAAAGGCTATTTCTGTCTTGTTTGCAAGGATCAGTGAAATGAGTCAAATAAATTGAGGGAAAGTAAAAACAAGTCAGGCTGATCTAGAAGGGAATCTTTGCTGAGACTTAAAATTGTCATTTCCTCCAATGCCTTAAATGGGTTCATGAGAGTTTGGGTCATTTACTCAGCAGGCCATCCATGGGCCCTTTGAATGTCCTAATCTTTGAAAGGGCCAGCAGTTTGATGGTGTCCATGCTCTGACTGGTCACGAAGTAGACA
>NW_006300376.1:3271407-3275054 GCF_000327345.1 Myotis davidii | reverse complement strand
TTTCTAGTTTCAGGTGCTCCCTGCTGGAGTTCTTCCATCGGGAGAGCTAACTATAGGTGTCCCAGAAACCAGCAGACCTCTGGTGCCTCAGGGTGGGTTTAAAAGCAGCATTTTATGTTACATTTCTGCTGTATACAGATGTGTCTTCCTCAGAATTGATGATTAATCATTTGGGGTGGTTTTATTGTACTCAGATAATTCTTGTGTGACCACTAATTCATTTGTTCAACAAATATTTATTCTGTGCCCACTAAGTGTCAGGCGCCTTACTGGGAGCTGAGGTTACAAGGTGATTACATTTACTGGGAGTCTGGACATAAGCACATGCACTCACACTCACACACACTCACACACACACACACACACACACTCACACACACTCACACACACACACACTCACACACACACACTCACACACACACTCACACACACACACTCACACACACACACACACACACACACACACACACACACACGTATATATCACACACACACACTCACACACACACACACACACACACACGTATGTATTTAAGTCACACACACTGTGATGGGTTGGAAAGGAAATGACCAGGACTCAGTGGTAGGTCTGAAGGATAAGGTGAAATCAACTGTGTAAAGTAAGAAATGATGAACTCTGTGGCTGGAGGAAAGTGCTGAGTCAGGGCCCCTTTAATCTTACAGCCCCTGTGCCCAGCCCAATTATGGGCACAGAGGGGACACTTCATTGTATGGCTCTAGCTTCCCCTCCACTCACTGCAGAGGCTCTTAGGACGGACATTCAGCCAGAGCCCTGGTTCACTGTTCAGTTGCTGCTGCCCAGAGACTCTGAAATGCCCTCCTCCACCTGCCTCCTGCACCATACCCAAGTGTAGCAACTAAACGGGTAACGGGTCCCAGCACAGCTGGGGGCTTCAGAACCCTCCTTCAGCATTCCCACTGGTACCTATCCTAAACTGTGAGAGCTAGAGCTGTCTGTGGCTGTTAAATATTTCAGAAATGCTCCCTGTTCTTAGAGCTGAGAAAGGACATGCTCACCTGGCTTAAAACAGACACCTGCCTGGGGAAATGGCTATGATTTTGACAGCACTGTTCCCTTTATCACAGTCTTTACTGACAGTACAGTCTCCTTATCACCATTAAATAGTATCTCCCCACCCCAACTCCTGAAACAAAATGGTGGAGAAATTATGTATTATGTATTATTATTATTATTATTATTATTTAATTCTCACATGAGGACATGCCTTTGCTGATTTGAGAGAGAGAGAGAAGGGGGGGGGGGAGAGAGAGAAACATTGATGTGAGCAAAACATTGATCAGTTGCCTTTACACATGCCCCAACCAGAGACCAAACCTACAATCTACATATGTGCCCTGACTGGAATCAAACCCATAACGTTACTTTCAGTGTATGGGATGACTCTTCAACCAACTGAGCCACACCAGCCAGGACAATGGTGGAGAAATTAAAATGTGCTCCATGCCTTTTAATAGATAAGGTAGACCATGTGCAAAAAAAAGTAGCACTGGGTGAGAACAGATAAGACCTTTGCATTATCTCAGCACATTTGATTTTGGGCAAGGACAGTTGTATCAAAGCTGACTCTTTCCTCCTCAGAGTTCTAGCTGGCATTCTGGTATCTGTGATAAGTCACCTGAACAGTGAAACTCTCTTCCAACTATAGGAAGAGGAAGAAACAGAAATGGAAAACGATCTATTTAATTTTCCTTTTTCCTATATAAATATAAACACATATCTGTATTTCAATATTCAAATATAACTATTAAAACAATAGAAAAATACATCTTTAAGTTTCAGGGCTCACAGTACAATTCAGAGTAGAATTTTGGAAATCTGTAAACACTTCAACTCTTGCTCTTTATGGCTGGTCACTACTGAAATGAAGTCTCATTTTCCTTTTTCTGATTTAAGGATGTTCTTTCCAAGCACTGTGTTTTCTTTCTGCCCTGGCTCCTGCTCACAGGTTTTACCATATTCATTTAGACTTTGAGAGAGCCCCAGTCCCACTAGTCCTCTCCCTGCTTGGCTGCCACTCCTACTTCTCCCTAATGGAAAGGAAAACATTTCTCTCCTTTCATGTGGCTTCACTGAACCCCATTCCTCTCTCAGCAGAAGAGAAAAAAAAAAACACAAAGAGGTTGTAACCATAACCATAACTCATGGCACCTTTCTTAACAGAAAAAAAAATGAACCTCTCTTCTACAGTCCATCTCCCCACTTAGATGCTTTAAGCACTCTGGTTCTTTGTAAAGAGCTGAGACTAAATCTACCCACGAGGAGTAGCAGGAACAAGCCTTCTGGTGGAGCCTGCATGGCCCTGAAGTCACTGTTATTAGCTCTCTGCCACCCCCCATCCTATGTGCTTTCATCACATTTATTATCCATTCTCCAATCCCACATCTTTTTCCTCTCTTTGGTCTCCATCCCCTAATGGGATCTCTCAACTCAGTCACGTCAGTTCATTTCAATTCCACTCATATTATTAGTTAAAAGAATGTCTGCGAAAGTACCTTGTAACAGGTAAGGTGTTTTACACACACACATTATTATTACTAAGTACTCATTGTGTGCTACTCTTTTTTTGCTGGGATGTAGGTGGGAAGGCAAATAAGATGAAAGCCTTGAACCTGACATTCCAAGACCCTGATACCTAATAGAGGAGATGGAAGATGTGTAAGACAAAGATGATGAGTGCAGTAAGAACTACCCACCGTGGGTCATGAGAGTGGTCATCCACACCTACTGGAGAGGAGGGAGCATGGGAATCTGCCTAGTAACACATGCGGGCTTCTTCTACTGGCATCACTCAGGGATTCGCATAACATGAAAGAAGTGGATCCCTTCCAAAAAGGAAAGAATCCCATCAGATCAAGATACACCTGAGAAGGGGCGAATGAGGACTCTTGTCATTAAGCCATATCTTCAATTCTCTATGATACTGAATGTAAGACTTTGGTATCTAAGTTTCATCTCTGTCTTGAAAGATGTCGAGTTACACTGAAGTCCTTGAAGAAATATGACAGAAATTCACATGAACAAGGAAAGGAGACAAGTCCCCTTCAGTCTGGTTGAGCATTTGAAGAGACTAAGGGTTTCTCTGAGGCACAGAGAATAGCCTGGGAGTGGGGGGTGGAGGTGACATTCTTTTCTAATCAAACTGCAAACACTCTGTAATAAAGAAACGTGCATTTAGAAGGAATGTAGTCCCCATACATCACCTCTGATTAGCTTTTGGGCAACTTTCATGGACAGGAAGGCTTCCATTCAGGAGCAGACAATTCACCTGATTACCTTATAGGTCTCAGGTCACCCCTGAGAATGGGAACAATGCCCCTCAGACTTGTGAAGGAAACTCAATCAACCAGCTCACATGTGCAATGAAGCGTTTGAAGAGCTATTGAAGGTGCTGTTTACTCTCCTTGGTGTGTTTTTTTTTTGTTTTGTTTTTTCCTTTTCTGAATTGAGGTAGATAACATGATGTCTTTTCTAGTAAAAGATTTTTGTTTTTCTCTTTGGGGCTTTTATCAGCCAGTATTCAAAAGACCAACACAAAACCCCTGTTTACTTTCTGTCCTGGAAAATGCTGTCAACTCTGCTTTGAGCACTTCCTAGAAAGTCCATC
>NW_006300376.1:3225323-3263412 GCF_000327345.1 Myotis davidii | reverse complement strand
GCCCCCTCACCCCCACCCCACCCCCGCCAGCCTCTTCAGTTTGGCACAGAAGGATGTTTACCTCTGACACTCAGCATCAGGGTTCAAACCTTTTCAACCTTGTACCAGCCGAAAACACACAAAGCCACACTCCCCTCCAAGGACTCTGGGCTCTCCTGGATTCATTTTGATGATTTTTCTCCCTGTAACTTTTGCATTTGTAAAATTGCATCCAGAGAACCAGATCTCATTTCTGGAGACAATACACCCCACCCCCGCCAGCCTCTTCAGTTTGGCACAGAAGGATGTTTACCTCTGACACTCAGCATCAGGGTTCAAACCTTTTCAACCTTGTACCAGCCTTGAACACACAAAGCCACACTCCCCTCCAAGGACTCTGGGCTCTCCTGGATTCATTTTGATGATTTTTCTCCCTGTAACTTTTGCATTTGTAAAATTGCATCCAGAGAACCAGATCTCATTTCATTGGAGACAATTGTGTCACCTCTGATTTTCCTGAGGTGGAAATCTATATTCAAAGATGAGAACAAGAGAAAATTTTAGCCCAGACATTAAAGGAAGGGGCGGGGAGGGTAAATATGCCTAGAACTGCTGCAAAGTTTTAGCCTTTCCAAAGGAAAGTAAGGACAGGACTGTAATTAAGAGTCTCAGATTATAATCTTCTGATTATATTCACTTCCCCCCCCCCTTCATATTCATTCAAAATCACTACTTCTTTAACAAAGTTGAAAAACTGAATATTTCGAACATAAACCCTCATTGAGTGATTAACTATAGAAGCCTACGGGGGTGGAAATATTCTCTAAATTACACCCAAAGCAAAACTAACAACCAAGATGTCTGAAAGAACTAGTGATGAAATAAATCTCCAGAAGATATGACAGAGAGGGAGTGAGAGCTGGGTGGCTTTAAAACGCTTCCAAATCTAGAATTCAATGTGTTTAGCCAGTTAGTTACTGCTAAAATTAGATCTGCACAGAAAGAATCAGCTAGTGAGACAGTAGGATCAGACAGCTAGGGCAACACTTTTGTGCCAAAAGACCTTGTAGTGAGGGAATGTTCATCATTATTCTCAAGAGGGAGACAGAAAAAAAAAGAGAACTCCTGGTATCTACCCACACAAAAAATTTTTGTACTTCTTACCATGGAAATATTCACTTAGAGGAAAGGAACAGACCCTTGGGGACTTCCATCCTAAAGCCTTTCGAAAGGGAAATGCCCAGAAGCACATCCAGAAAGGAAGAGACTGGCCAATGGATTTGTGCAGACACCAGATGTGTCTGCACAAGCTGCACTTACTCACCGCCTAGTCAGGCTGATCACTTTCCCACCCCACGTGGCACAGAGTCTTGGCTGCTCCTGGCCCATAGCCCACTTGTTGAGCCCCCAGCAGAGCCCATAGCTTATTAAAACATCACATTGTTGCACCTATCCTAGCTCAAAACATGCAAAACCTCTGCAGCATCCTGGGCCTCCCTGACAGTCTCATCTTAGCTGCACTGCTTAAAATATTTGATCCCTTGGTAGAGCTGTCTGGTAGTAGACACACTTGAGACTCTCATTATTTTGAAGCCAAATTCCTTCACCCCCAGAATAAATCCCCAACATTCTAAAGTCTCATGAAATAAAACTGGATGGGGTAACCTTAGGAGAAAGCTAATGAACTGTCTTTGTATGCAATTTCTCCCTATTTTTTTTCCTTCGAACAGAAGAATTCATAAAAGCATTTGCACAAAGACATATGGAAAATACTGGACTAGACATTCATTCCGTTCCTTTTACAAACACCGGCACATGCACCGCAGGATGACAACAGATCGCAGGAGCAGAGACGTGGCAGCACTCTTGGAACACCTACCGGTTCAGTGACGTGTTCTCTTCAGCTCCCAGGTGCACATATGCTCCAGGTTCAAGATAAATTAGAAAGACTGGGAAAAAAACCCACAAAACATGCATTCCTTCCCCAGTACCAGGGCTGCCCCAGCCATTGTGTGCTGGGGACTACACAATCATTTGATCTAAATGTTCATCTACAGATGGATGGGAATAATTCTTGCCTTGTAGCTCATAAGGATTAAAAAGAGGGATTGTTCTCAAATGAAAGGCACTGAAAAAGAAAAATGTTTTTCATGGAGAACATTTACATGAGAATGCTTAAAGTCCTGAGTTCCGGGCCCACCTCTGCCTCTGATTAGCTATCACAAAAGTTTTCTAGATACAAAGATCTCATGGGAAAAATGAAGGGAGTGAACTAACTGGTTCGAAGGCTCCTTCTACAACTAAAAGTTCAGGACACATATTCTTCCTGTGAATATGGAATTATCCAGTTATCCACAGCCACTCAAACTGACTCTGGCCAATGCCCAGCCTACTGCTGTGCCAGTAACCCAGCAGAGGAGGACAACCAGCCCTGAGAGACTGTGTTCCTAAACCCTGTGAGGCTGTAGCTTTACTGCTAATTGCCTGCATCTCTTCTTCTCCCTATTAGTACAGATTCTTCAGAGTTAACTCTCTAGTTGATTCAGCCAAAAATCACCTGGCAGATATATGTCTGGGAGGATTGCCACACATACACCAATAGGACGTTAGAGCACCAAAGAACCTTAGAAGCTATCAGGACGAGTTGCCTCCGAGGTCTCAAGGGAATATCCAAGAAGACCCATTAGAATGTAGGAAAAATATTAGATCACTTGTTTTTATTTATTATATCATAGCCCTTTTACACTTCCATTTTAGGGGTATGTTTTATAATATATTTAATATATTAGAATTTTACAGAATCATATAATTTATAAATTAGTGATGTATAAATTAGTATACATTAGTATACACAATGTATAAATTAGTATACATTTTGAAGCATGCATGCTAAACGTTTTTGTTGTTACTTATAGGCATGTGTGATCAAAAAAGTTCAAAAATCACAGACAACAGTATGGTGTTTACCAGAGGGGAAGGGGGCTGGATGGAGGGTGAAAAGAGTAAAGGCAAATATATGGTGACAGAGAGAGACTAGACGTAGGGTGGTGAGAACAATGCAATAAACAGATGATGTATTATAGAACTGTCCACTTGATACCCATATATTATTAACCACTGTCACCCTAGTAAATTTTGTTAAAGTTCAAAGGTTAATCATATACACTGTCATCTCCATACCTTCTGTTCTTGCAAGTCTTTTAACGTCCAAACTAAGATACTACTAGACCAAAATTCCATCTAGCCCACAAAGCCTGCATCTCTCTGAGCCCACATCTCACCTTTCCCCTAAGCCTCATCCACCGTCGCTGGTGCCACAATGGTGGCTTGCTCCTGTCAAAAGATGATGTCACACTACTCATTGTTGTTTAGCCCAAACAGAAGATGAGCTATTTTTTTTAATTTTCTTTGTACACTCTAATGAGTATACTGTGTTTCTTCAGACACTAGGAAATGCAGTAACCAGCAACATGTTTAACTATTTGGAATATCTGGCAAATATGTTAGTACTGGTGAGATCAATTAGTCAGAACCCTCCAACTGTGGAATCATCATGCTCTGCCCACCCAATGTCCACTTCCTCAAGCACATGAGCTTTCTAGCCAGAGCCACTAAGACAAGCAGGCGCTAGCCTGGAAGGCCATCGTCCTGAAGGGGAATTACGCTGGGACTGAGTGTCATGATGGAATTACTTAAGTTAGTGGTCCTCTCATTGTGGTGCAGCACCAGCAGTAGCTGCATCATATAGAAACCTCTTAGAAATGCCAGTTCTCAGGTCCCATCTTAAAACTATGGAATCAGAAACTCTGAAGGTGGGCCACAGAAATCTGTGTTTGAACAAGCCCTCCTGTTGATTCTGATGCTTGCTACAGTCTAAAAACAAAATTGAAGGAACTTGGCATCAAGTCTCAGTTCTGCCAACCATCACTGCAGCCATACCTTCACTGAAGCCATTTGGCAGTCATTTACTTCAATGCTGTACTACATATAAGAATACAAGTTTGGGGTACTGAATGGAAAAATAAATCGCAGCTCACTTAGTGACCATAGTGCCTTACCTCAATTTGGGGTCATATTGCACTCCTAGCTCACTGCATTTCTCAGTGCTAATCTAAGACCTCTTAAATATAAGGTTCTATGTAAAAATGAATTATGTACATCTATCTCGGTGAACACTTAACCAATACTATGGAGTGTACAGTCTGATGCAGGAAATACATGTTTTGTGAAGAAAAAAAAAAATCACATGCAAACAAACATATATGAAAACCCAAGTCAAATGCCTTGAAGGAAAGGAACAAAAGTTGCTACATGGCTGTATCATGAAGGAATTGGACCTAAATAGAGATGCTTCCCTGGGGAACTGACATTTGGACTAATCTATCTGCGGGACAAGATACATAATGGAAGGAAGCACTGTCCACTAAGCAGAAGCCTAGCAGCAGGACAGTGATATTTTGAAGAACTGAAAGCAGACCCGTGGGGCTGGAGCACAAAACGAGGGAGAATGTGGCATAAGAGGAGACAGAGGAAGCAAGATGGGCCCACACTGAAGACTTTGAAAAGCGTTCTAACAGTTAGGTCACTCTGGCTGCTGTGTGGAAAAGTGTAAGGAAGCTAGAAAGGAGTAGCCTTTGTAGATGCCCAGGTCAGACATGAAGGTAGATCAGACCAACGAGAGGTAGAGAGAAATAAGCAGGTTTGGGAAATATAGAAGACTTGGTGGTATGGAATGTGAGGAAGAGGAAGCTGTCAAGGAAGAGTTCTTGGTTTCTGGTGTAGGAAACTGGTAAGTTCTCTCAGATACAGAGAACACTGAAAGAGGAGCAGGTGGGTGGAACTGGGGTAGGTGTGGGAAGTCTGTGAGGTCGGTTTTGAATGGGCATGTTTGGGGTTTGATATTAGCCAATGGAGAGTGCAGGTCAGCAATAGTAAGGTTGGTCTGGAATGCAGAAGGAAGATCTGAGCTGAACATATGAAATTGATATTCCTAGGCACAGAGATGATAATTAAAGCTACAGGCTCACAGGATATTACCCATGGAGAGTATATACAGTGAGAAAGAAGAGGGTCTGATTGAGAAAGACAATTATTATATAATCTCACTTTTATACAGTATACAATATAAAAAAGTTTAAGTCATTGAAACAGAGAGTAAATTGGTGGATGCCAGGGTGGGGGAAATGGGGAGATATTGGTCAAAGGGTAGACACTGCCAGTTATAAGATGAAAAACGTCTAGAGATATAATATACAGCATGGTGACTATAATTAACAATACTATATTGTATACTGGAACGTTGCTAAGAAAGTAAATATTAAGTGTCCTTATACACACACCCACATACACAAATACACAGAAGGTAATTATGTGAGGGGATGCATGTGTTAACTAACCGAATTGTAATCATTTTGCAATGTGCATATGTATCAGATCATGTTGTATACCTTAAACTTACACGTTAAATGTCAATTATATCTCAATAAAACTGAGGGCCTAAAGCAAACTCTTTAGGAAATGCATGAAGTCAAGTATACAAGGGAGAGCTATCTCACAGGGATGACTGAGAAAACTAGAGGTTGTGGTAAACCAAGAGAATAAGGCATCACAAAAACCAATGGAAGATAATGTCTCTAGAAGAAAAGAAAAGGTGGTCAAGATTTCCACTCCCAGGGTAGAACTCCAGGCAAATCACCATTTTGCAAGAGATACAAGAAATGTGCTGAAGCTAGAAAAATCATCAGAATTTTGTTCAAAAAAAATGATTCTTCCCTATTGGGCTTTATTTCTCAATTGTGGAAATATCTCTCTTTCCTATGTATTGATATAGTAATTAAAATCTAATCAAATAAAATTGGACCAAATTTTCTTTGTATAGTAAATGACCTGCAGATGCCTCTAAGGACAGCAATGGAAAGCTCCTTTCTTAGTGCTGGCTAAGACGACAAATATAAATATCTTAGCTCTAAAACCATGCCATAGGAGAAAACCATCAAGTGATATCAAATTTAACTCATCTTCAGTCTCCTTCAGCAAGGCTTAACACAACGTGGGACGTGTGTAGATAATGGAAATGCTGTAAAAGTAGTAATTGGCACAATAAATAAGTTACTGTTTTGGATTTACAAAGTTCATTTTAACAACAGCTTCTACAACTTCCCATCTGGTCTGTTGACTACTACCTCATGTCAAGTCTAGTCTCGACCCAAAGAATTGACATAGGTAGTTGTAATGACTTGGCAGGGCAGAGGCTATCTGCCAGGGCAAGGCTATTTCCTCCTCGTGTTCCCCACTAATGCCAACATAAGTGAGAATATGAACATATGGTAAAGATGGGCTAGTTGTTGGCTGACAGGGTATATGAGGAAGTGTGTATACATATAATAAATACTTGAGCTACATACTTAGGATGCTGTACCTTACCATATATATGAAATAAACATGAACATAAATATTGTTTGACTTCAACAAGTGTACCCTGAATTGCCTGACCTGAGGCTGTCACCAGTTGTACCAAATCATTAACTTCATTTTAACTTTATTTTGCATAATTCTTTTGACAAGACTGGGCAGGGGTGAGAGGTGTCAGGGGAGAGTGGTGAGCCCTGGAGACCGGAACCTATCTCTCACATCTTCTGTACTAGGCACTTAAGATACTTCAATCACATTTAATCATCACAGAAATTCAGTGAAGTAGTTCTTATCATTCTGATTTCACAGATGAGGAAAATGAGGCTCAAAGAAGTTAATTAACTTACTAAATATATCTGAGTTCAGAGACAGTGGTCTTTTGTTATTGCTGTTAGTCCTCACCAGAGGAGTTTTCCATTGATTTTTAGAGAGAGGGAAGGGAGGGGAAGAGACAGAGAGAGAGAAAGGGAAACAATTATGTAAGAGATTCACATTGGATTAGATGCCTCTGGCACATGCCCCAAACAGGGTCGGGAATGGAGCCTGCAACCAAGCTACATGCCTTTGACCAGAATTGAACCTGGGACCCATCAGTCCACAGGCCAATGCTCTATCCACTGAGCAAACCAGCTAGAGTGACAGTGGTCTTTTCAATAAGCTTAACATGCAATAAAGAAATTTTGTCCAGAAAGCAATATGATCAAGTGGCAAGCTCCATCAGAATCCTCAAGTTTCAAGGTCAGGACACAAGAAGATCATTAAAGAAGAAGGCAGAAAAAGGGAAAGAAACCAGACTATGGAAACAAAGCTTACACATGTATGGGAAACTTGGTGGAAATTGTTACACATAGCATATTTTTAGAAAAGTGAGGCATGAGGAAAGAAGACACAAAGAATTTTAACTGTTTAAAGATGATAGTCAGTATAATTTTAGACACTTTTAAGCCTGCAGAAGACTGTCAAAATATAAATGTGTCTTATTTCTAGACAAATTTTCTCCAGCTAATTTAAAAATTATTATTACACAATTATTTTAAAACAAGTATGTCATGTCATTAATTTGTAAGCGTGTTACCTTAGGTAGCCTCTCGCTGAACTCTCATTAATTCTAATAGTTGATTATTTTTCATTTTTTTGGTAGATGGTCATATCATCCCAAAATAATGACAATTTACAATTCTTCCTCTTTATTTCCAATCTTTATGCCTATTTAGTTTACTTGAGGTATTACATAGGCTAGACCTTCTAGTTCAATGTTGAATATCAGTAGTGATAATAGGTATCCTTTTCTTTAATAAAAATGCTTTTAATTTTATGCTTGTATCCTTCTTTCCTACATTTTAATCTTTCTTTCATGTTCTCCCCTTTCTTTGCTTTCACTGTAATTATCTCTACCTTGTGGGAAGGTATTTTTTTAAATGATGAATTAATGTTCTGGCCTTTTCCCTTGGGCATGGAATATGAAGATCAGAAGGGCTGGATACTCAGAGCAGCTGAAGTCAGGGAATCCCAAGGGCACAGAGGAGAGGGTAAGTGCACATAAGCACCCACCTATCACCGCCCAGGGAGAAGAGGCGAATGCTCACCTTCTAAAGAGTGGTGAGGTCAGGGTGGGAGTCCCGGAGGTCCTGTGTGCCACATCCACCATATATGCCTCAAGTTACCAGTGCCAGCCCTGGCTTCAGATAACTGATCAGGGCGCTGATTTGTCTTTTTGTTACCATGGGCAAAGGTCAACAGGCATTTTCAGATGGACCAGAGTACAGTGGGGCCTTGACTTACGAGTTTAATTCATTCTGTGACGGAGCTCGTAACTCAAATTACTCGTATGTCAAATCAAAAAGTGAACGAGTGAGACACGTGATGCTGGGATGATGTTGTGGCGTTCACTGTGATGTTCGCTGCGCCAACTAGCAGTGGGGTATCTGAAGCTGGCTCGTAACCCGAATTTTAGCTCGCAACTCAAAGCAAAAAATCGGCCGAGAGACCGCTCATATCTCGAAAAACTCGTTAGTCAGGACACTCGTAAGTGAAGGCTCCACTGTATTTGAATCAGTGGACAAAAGCAGAAAACTGACACTAAAGAGGCAATTCCTATCTTATAAAACTTGCCTTTAGAAATTGAAATCAGTTTTCAACTTTTTACTTTTAGGTATGCTATTGATACTAAGTGATTTTTCTGACCCACAGCATCAACATTAATACTCTATTAAAGGATTTGAAAAAATCATCTCTGATATCTGACCTCCATTCCCTTAAATCTCTCCATTAGCAGAACTTGGAGCCTGGCAGAAATGCTTCCGCCTACGTAAGAACCACAGCCTCGTGTTAAGAACAGAGGTGGATTCTTTTACAACCTCCAATAGGTGGTACTTACCAATGCATTTACTAGTAAAATATTCAAAATGCACAGGCACACATGAGGCAATTAGGTATAAGTACATTGTAATGTTAAATATATATATACATAATGCTTTTCTTGATTCTGCTGAAGTCCTTTGTACATGTGTAGAGACTGTACCGTCCAAGAAGCCATAGTCTTGACTAATCCTGAATAGAATCTGATTCCCAGCTACCCTGGGCTCTCCTGGGAGAGCTGTGCAGCCCTGAGTCAGACATCACCACAGACATACATCTGACAATACTTTACAAACAAGCTCTCTGTCTGAAAATCGCCACTGCATTGCAATGTTATGTCGATACTACTGAGGGACAATGTCCATTAGAAGGGAGAATTCCCAGCCCACACTTGACCTGCCTGCACCAGCACGCAGACACAGACAAGAACTCGGAGCTGAGAGCGTCACTTGGGGTAGAGGCCGGGTATTGATATCTTAAATTGAGAAAGGGGGAAATCAAACCATGCCTGTGCGACTTAGAACACACGAATAATAACGGGAACAAATGAAGCATTTCATGCAAAAGAAACATCGATAAAGAGAGAGAGTGTTATTCCATAAGTGCTGAAGTGAAGATGCAAAGTTAATGGGGATTCCTGGAGAGTCATTTTCTAAGACCAGGTTTGGTCTCTGATACTTGTTACTAGCAGTATTTTCTTTTTGAGTCATGGCTTTGCTTTTAGAGCAATAGTCACAGCCAAAATATTTAAGAAGATTACCCTTTGAAGAACAAAAACTTCCTTTATCAACATTATTTCGTCATCATGGGAACCTTTAAAGGCTAAAAGCTAAGCAAACCGAATTTTTATGTAACTCCTATGTGTATATTGTGGCCAGTGATGCTGAGTTCTTCACATATTTGAAGTACTGTTATTAGGAGCAAAAAAGAACTTTATAAAGCCCCTACTGCTCCTGAAGATACTCATTCACTCCTACCAGAAGCAGTCAAACTATAACCAAGTATGATATTCAAATTCTAGTAGCTAGAAAGAGAAAGTCAGTCTGTCCAAGAAATGTGTATGACATCTTACCTCTTTCTTCTTCTGGGTTCAGGGCCTTAACTTACTAATTCACCATCGAATCAGCACACCACGGTTCAAAGGCCAAATCTTTCCCATGGACTGTTTTTGTGCAGCTTACAAGCTAAAGATGGCTTCACGTTTTTAAACAGAAATAAAAGAAGAATACTTTTGTGACACAAAGTATACAAAAGTTCAATGTCAGTGTCCTTAAGTAAAGTTTTATTGGAACACAATCACAATTGTTCATTGACTCATCATCAATGACTGCTTTAAGCTACAAAGGCCAAGTTGAGTCATTCTGATAGAGACCACATAACTGCAAAGACTAAAATATTTACTCTCTGGTCCTTTGCAAAAAAGTGTGCCAGCCCATGCACGATGTAAAATCTGGCCTTCACCATTCTATAACTTGAAAGCTTCATATTTCATAATATATTTCATATTTCATCCAAGTACAGATCATTGAAAAGGACAAAAGCAGCCACTTATTCTGGATTTTGTGAGACAATCTTTAATTTAGATGTCCTGTCTTGTCCACACATCGTATTCTAATGTTGAAGGAATCCCAATATTTAAGCTTTCAAATGAAACTACCATGCAACAATATAAGAAAAAGAAAAAAATAACATATACTAAATTATGCCGAACTTCGAGGAGACCCAAATGTACTTTTCCTAGAAAGTTCTCAGTTGATTTTGCTAATGAGGCTGACAGCCCTGCCCTGTAATTTTCAGCAGGCTGGAGAATGAAGCAGAAATCACTGTGCTTTTTTCTCCATTCTCAAAAAACTCTAAACATTTCAGGGCACTGCTTCGGAAGTGCCAGTCCTGTTTTGCAACTTGTAACTGATGGAGACAAGTTCTGCACCAAATATAGGAACTCAGCCTAAAGACACCAGGTATCAGGAAAGATGCCTGGACGAACGCTGGGCAAGGGGAGGACTCAGACAATGGCGGTAGATGGGGGTAAGCTGAGCAGGAGATCACAGGACACTCCACAGCAAGAGATGGAAACTGACAAGACTTCTCTGAAACTATACATGCAGAATTAGCGAGGACCTCTAACTCCGCGTTCCTACACATCCCCCCACCCCCGACCCTCACTCCCCATAGCCAAGAGGAAAGTTTAAGGAACATAGTGATAAAAAAAAAAAATATGTGCTATTGAATGTCTCGAAGGAACACATCTTCACCAACATAACTGTTTTTCTATGCAGCAACTTGGACTCATCAGGTGAGTTTTCAAACTTTGACCAATTTTCATCATCATCAAAAGCATCCATTTAAGGGGGAGCGTCCCACGGGATTATGGTCAGTGGTCTTGGAAAAAGCTTAAGGAGTAGCCCTGGGAAACTAGATCACTGGGGCCCACCGTGCTCTTCCAGCTGAGGAGAACAGGCCACCTGGCTTCCTGTGCTGTCTCCGCCTTCTCTCTCCAGCCCAGGTCACAAGTGGTCAGCATGCAGCCATGCTCCTGCGACCCATACACACTACAGACTAACTCACTGCTGGTCAGGAGAACAGTTTCTCGATGTTCATAGGTCCTTTGGCAATTCCCTGTTTGAATAAGTATTTCTGGACGTGCACATTAATGTGGGGTTCATACACTTAATAATTCTTTCTGTTTTCTAAAACTAATTGCCTCTATATCTCTTTCTACATCCGTAGGTGCCATTGTAGACTTTTGTTTTCTTTTAATGTGAGCACTCATTCAAACTGACTTCAGAGCCATAATTTACGGGGCAGACTGAGTCACTGATCTCAGCTGGCTGCCTGTGTCCTGGTTGGTACTTCCTTCTTTTCTAAAGGGAATTTTCTTTGAAGAAAAAAAAATCACTTTTAGATTACTTGTTACAGAACCTCTTTTGAAAGGGAGTTTTCTTGGGAAATTATATAAATCCAATGGTGCAGGTCTCATAGGGCAAAAATTATACTCTTCAATACATGTTTTGAATGTTTGCAAAGAACATAGAGAAAAATCATCTGTGTGGAGATTGTTTTTGAGACAATTTAAAGGAAAACAATATTTTCTTAATAAAATTGATTTGGGGGTCTTCCACTACATAGCCATTTAAACTCTCAGGGCCTCAGTGTCCTCCTGCCATCAAATAAGTTGGATAACATAATTGTGTTTTTTCATGCTGAGAATAAACATAAAATGAAGTGTTTTTAACACTAAAATTAAAAATAAGGTATGCTCTAATAAGACCCCCCAAAACATCCCAATTTACAAGTCAATAAAATAGGAGGTAAGTATAAACATATAAGGCATTTTGCTCCAGGGATCCTTTTCATAGCCAGTTCATGCAGGATCTCTCAAAATGTGATTCAGTAAAAAAATGGATTGAATTCACAAAAAACGTATAAATGTAACCACTCTGGAGCTTTTACATTGCTTGAATATGATCCTTTTACATATACATTACATTGATCAATATATCAAAATATGTCAGATACATTAATGTTCTAGGCATTTCATTGATGTTATACAATTATCATACACAGAATTTACAGGTAAGAAAACTGAGGGGCAACTGGGTGCCTGCTGTTTGAACACCACTGAAGTCTGATAGATGCATTTATATTAACTCTATGCTTTATAGAATTTGGTTCCAATGAATCCTTACTTCATCAGAAAAAGAGATTTCTTCAAATATATTCATTCCTTTAAATATATTTTTGGGGGTTAAGTTCCTTTTTTCTCCTTTACCTCACTCAACTCCTTTCAATTTTAATGTTTGTGTGTGTGTTTTCTCCTTTGTGGCTGGTTTTGATTTTAAACAACTTCTTAGGAAAACTGCATTCGTGTAAAACCAGAGGGTAAAAGAGCTTTCAGACTGAAAAAGGCAGGTCAGATTTGAGGGTGTGGAACCCTTGAGGGGAAGGGACTACCTCAGTTAAGTCTCAAGAAGGGACCCTTCTCACTTAAGTGTGAGAGGGGTGACATAGCACCATACATCACTCTTTTTAGTTCATGCAAAATGTTACCCAGGTTGTTTTCTTTTCCAAATGCAATTATAAGAGGATTTTATCTCCACTCCAGCTCACTTATTAGACAGAGTAATCACCAGGAGATTTAATGCTATTCTACAAATTCAACCGATCCAAATGGCTACTTCCAAACTGTTATCATCCCAGCTCTAAGTCTATAAGCAAATTGAAACTTGACAGATACTGGCCCCGAATGTCATCATCTATACCATATACATAACTCTGGGCACTGAGGCTATGGCTTAAGAACAAATGACACCTTGAGCCAATGCCTTGGGAAGATTTCTTTTTTCCCTTTCTCCTCTCTTATCTTTTCTCTTTTGCCTGCCATTCATAGAGTAACTGGAACTTTAAGAGTTTTCTATTATAGGCACAATCTCTGAAGGGAGAAATTGGCAGAATGGTATCTATTTGGGTGGTATTTATTTTATTTTTTAAAGATATTTTTATTGATTTCAGAGAGTAAGGGAGAGGGGGAGAGAGATAGAAACATCAATGATGAGAGAGAATCATCAATTAGCTGCCTCCTGCATGTCCCCCACTGGAGATTGAGCCTGCAACCTGGGCATGTGCCCTGACCAGGAATCAAACCATGACCTCCTGGTTCATAGGTTGATGCTCAAGCCCTGGGCCATGCCAGCCGCGGGCTAGGTGGTATTTATTTGAAACTGATTTTTTCCCTATTGAATATTCTGGGTTTCTGATTGAGAAATGCCTTGGAAATTCCAAAAGTTGCCATTTTAGTGGCTTCTTTAGGATCCACACTGTTTCTAACACACTCCCAGTTGCTGCTCCCTATCTCTGGAGCATGAGAGCAGTAATACCTTGTTCTTTCATCAGCCAACACAATCAACCCAGTGGTCCTCAGATGGATGGTTCAAACTGTGACAAATCGTCTTGACTGCAAATTCTATTTACGCTGCGGACTCTTCTGCTTAAACAACTGACTTCATTGACATGAACAGCAGCTTCTTTCCCTGGCTCAGCAGGAGCTAGAAGAAAAGTCTCTTTGGACTATGTCTTTCTCTTCCACAGAGAAAGAGTGAACCCAAACGTTTGAAACGGGCACCATTTTGTAAAACTAGGCCTCGCCTCGGCATTACTCCGAAATTCGTGATATCTTGGAAACCAGGTGTGCAGTCAAAAATAACCGCTTTCATTTCTATAACACTTAAAGTCAACAAAACTCATTTACATACATTATTTTCTTTGACTCTAACAATAATCCTGTGAGGAAAACAGGACAGAAACGCTTGTGGCTATTTCTCAAATAAGGAAACCAAGATTTAAACATTACCATTGTTATTTTAAAACAATGGTAACTAAGATGGAATGGGGTGTTTGGGGCACAGTGTCATTTCATGGGCATTGTTACAATTGCATCGACAACAACATTGCAAGGAAGTCAGACAAACACCACTCTACCAGTACTTCAGATGAAGAAACAAATAAATGTTACCTTTATTTGTGTTTCTGCTAAAAATATATCTTCAGAGCTTTGGGCAGAAACTCTCCCCTCAGTAGCTGTCCCCCTTCGTGGGCAGCTGGTGGGGAGGACAGCCAGAGCCTTCTGGGGCAGTTCTGCTTGCTGGCTCTGACCCCACCCCTTTCCTCCCACTCACTCCCAACCCCACCAGGGAGCCTCAACACAGCTGTGGAGAACAATGCAATTAGACATATTTGTATTGATAATTTGAATAAAGGTAATATAAATAACATTACTGAACTTTTGGAAAATAGAAAAAGAAAAAACCACCATGAAGTCCCATGACCCTAACTAAACCTCTGTTATTAGTACTAGGGTAAGTTTCCTCTAGCTTTTTTTTTTTTTTTCCCTCTCTGCATCTGCTTTTCTCCTATTTGTAATTATAAGATAAATTTGTATACATTTCAATTTGTACTACATCATGTTTAATTCTGCAGTAATTTCAGTTAACAACTGTATCCCAAAATATTTATCTCATCACTACACTATTCTTTTTAATGGTTTATTCTGTTAGGGCATAAAATATATTGATCTATCATGACCCTGCTGTTGGACACTTACAATATTTCTGCTGTTTCAAGGCTGTAGTTTTCCCCAGATTTTGGATTGCTTCTTAGGCAGAGTCCCAAAAGGGGGATTACAGGGTCAAAGAGCACAGGCATTTTTCTGGCTCTCGGTAGTGCTAACCGCTTTCCTGGGGATTTGTCCTAATTTAAACTGCCAACAGCAAAGCGACCCATTTCATTGGGATAAGCATTGTTTTAATTTTTGCTATTTTATTTGCTATTAGTTTATTATTTAATTTTGTATAGTTATTAGCATGTCAGCATTTTATTTTCCTATGCTCTGTCTATGAATGAACTGTTCATGACAATTAGACTTTAACACTATCATTTCATTGAATAGTTAAAACCATTAGTTCTCAGAGCATGAACATAAAGGCATAATCAGGAAAAATAATGACTTCTAAAGGTATAGTTATAGTGATTTGGAAGTTCTTCCTCCAATGCGATATGCAAAGCACAGTTAAAAATCACGTCAATGTCTCTGAATTATACTAAGCTAGAACATTTTCCCTGTCTTTACCCTTGGCTGCCATTCTCACGAATTAGCACGAAAAGGATAAACGTACTACATCGTGGGATTCAACCAGGCCCCGCATACCCACTGGGCTAACTTATTGGGCAAATCAAGTAAATGTGCTGATCCCATGTCTTCCTTTGTACGGGGATAATATGTGCTGGTCCCCACTAGGCCTGCTGGACAGACTGGGGAGACAGGCTTACAGATGAATAGTAAAGTGGGAGAAATGATCAATGTCGGCTTAGTTTCGAAACACAATTTAAAGAGCTAAGAATGCCCATTAAGATTATACTTGACACGTGAAGTGCCCACCCAGTTACACCCTCTCATTTTCTACACCGAGGACAAGCAGCTGAGACATACATGGAGTAGATAACATCTGTTCTTCTATGTTTGAAATTCGATATTATTAAGAGACTTGTGAAATCTAACAACCCTTATTTTAAACCCAACAGAGACTATAGGCACTGGATAACTGTGGTTTCAAAAGGTAAATGTTTTTGCTTAACTCTAGATTCCTGTGGAGCAGAAACTGCAGGCTCTTCACGCCTATTGCAACGCATGGCACAGTAGGCAGTCAACAAATATGTATTTACTGAATACAGAAGCTAATTAAGTCAGAGTAACTATGAGTTATTGACTCCTTTTCAGGCTGAATGGAAGAACTTGGTTTGCTGAAGACTTCTCTTTGAGGAGTGGGAGGTAAGTGGCCTAGCTGACGAGTGTAAAAAGAAAACACAAATTAAAACACCAAATATATGTACTCTGCTTAACAATAGCATTAAAGGGCCTCACTCTAGTGCCCTGAGCCCTCCAAAGCACAGACATGCAAAGCACAAGAGGAACTAGCTTGTGTTTGAATTCCACCACTGTATCCTCTCAATAGTCTTCAAGAAGCAAACCCACTGAGCTTCTTTAGAACAGCCAAAGATTTTCATCTAAAAGGAAGATGATCTAGTGAAACAAATGTGCATGTACCAAGGACAGTGAAAGGATCGAGTCCACGGACATGTTCAAACATTTTAAGGAAAGCTATTATTTCAAGCACATGTCAAGACGATGAGGAGGGGGTGTAATGAATTACAGAATAACTGGTGTTTAGGCCTGAGAGGTCCCTAGGCTGTTCTGTACCTCCTGGAAATTGTTTATGTGCACAAGTCCTGTGATCATGGGGCTATGATTAGCGGATGCTGACAGTGTGACAGCAAAGGAACGCATGAATCACTGCTGCTCCATATCGAAGAAAGCTGAGCAAGATCAGGTCTGCCCTAGAGACGGGCTTCTTTTTCCACATTCTACCTAAGCGCTGCAGACTTGGTGCTATAGGGCAGGGTGGAAAGAGGGGAAGACTGGTGAGGGATGAATGTCACCATTTGGGGAAATTTCCACTTCTTCCTATAACTCTCATCATTCAAGAAGTTATCATTTCTTTTTTAAAAAATATGTTTTTATTGATTTTAGAGAGAGAGGAAGGGAGAGGGATAGAAATATCAATGAGAGTGAAACATCAACCAAATATTGATTGGCTGCCTTCTGTAAGCCCCCCACTGGAATCATGGGTCCTGACCAGGAATTGAACCAGTGATCTCCTGTTGCGTGGGATGATGCTCAACCACTGAGTAACACTGCCTGGGCAGAAGTTATAATTTCTTAATTTGTACCTAACAGCTAATAATCTCCCACCTTTTTTCCATATCGATCCATCAATTATTTTTTTTAACTGAGCTCCCCAAAGTGCCATCACTGCATTTCTGAAGTGGTTCTATTATTGGGAACATGTATATTCTCTTTACTCTGTGCTTTCTCTGCAGCAAGAATCCAAGATACCAATGCTCCCAGTCAAGAGAAGATAAATTAAATAAATAAATAAATAAATAAATAAATAAATAAATATTAAAATAAAAAATAAAAAAAGAGAAGATAAATAAAATGTGGTGAATTTTCCAAATTTCTAGGAATTACCCACCAATGAATTTGGCTGGGTGATTGGGTTATAATAAATATGTCAAGGCAGTAGAGATATTGTGTCATCATCTGAAAATGGTAGTAAAAGGTAGTCAGAGAAAGGTCTTTCCTGAACACGGGTGGTGATATCCACCATTGGCAATATCTACATTGTAGATAAATGTGGCTTGGTTGAGATAGTCTACATGTCTTTAGCTACAAAAACAGGATATGAATCTCAGTTGAAGCAAGTAACTAGAACAAAATGTGATATGCAAAACTGCCTAAATAAGTCATATGACACTAGTTACTTGCTTCAACTGTATCCGTGGGTTTTACATCTGTGGGTTCAACCAACAGTGAATCAAAAATGTTTGGAAAAAAAGTTACGTTGCTGCTGATGTATAGCTAGGCCTACAGTAGTTGTGTCAGTACTGAACATGTACAGACTTTTTTCTTGTCATTACCCCTACATAATACAGTATAACAACTATTTACATAGCATTTATATTGTATTAGGTACTATAGTGTAGAGATGATTTCAAGTATATGGAAGGATGTGTGCAGGTTCTATGCCAATACTATGCCACTTTACATACGAGACTTGAACACCTGTGGATTTGGGTTTCCATAGGGTCCTGGAACCAATCCCCTGCAGATACCAAAGGATTATTTTACTTAATTGGAAGAGACTATAGTCCTCAATCCTTTGAATTTGCTGGGTCTGACCCTTGCGTGAGGTATAGGCATTCTATACCTCACTGTCCATTCACGAGACAAAATAGACACACTCACTGTCACAGACAAGAGTAGTGGATTTGGGAACATAACCTCATCTTATCTTCCTATGAGTCCTCTCCCATCTACATCTGAAAAGCTGACCCAAGTCTAACTAATGGATGATATTTTAGGCAAGACCAGAGCACTCCAGGTAACCAAGAAGAAAACACCCTTAGAGTCACAGGAGGTGGGACATTTTAAGAGAGTTGATGTTATCTTCTCATGTCTTTCCAGTGATTTCCTTCAAAGACATCTGTCCATGATCACTCATATAGACTCAGAAAAAAAAAAGAAAAATCCTGGGGTTAGACAAGGGCCTTTATCCACAGCTGAAACTGATGAGGCCTCCTGGCAAAACCCCAAAGCACTTTGTTTCCTGTCTTCTCAAAGCCCTGACCTCCAGTGTTTAAGGAACCAATAACATTTTCTCATTTCTGGAGGTATTTTTCTCATGTAACTCATGGCAGCTGTTTGCCAGCTCAGCATTCAGACTAATTTGTTACAGAAAATGGGGTTAATATGTGTTTACGAAGGTCTAGAGATTAGCATAAGGCCTAAATCCATGCTATGTGCAACCAAATAAGGTGTATATTTTCATCAGTTATGTGTATTGCAAAGCTAGAACCTTGAGACTCAGAACAGTTAACTTCTAGATGCATCTCGGTTTCTCATGTGTTGTTTGGTTTGGTTTTTCCTTGGAAAATTGGGTGACAAGATACTCTAATAATGATTAAAGTCTTTTTTTAAAACTTTCTGAAAGTAAACACAATTTCTGTATTCACTGCCTACAAGGACTTTTTTAAAATATTTTTCTTCTGTATTTGTAGCAACCATGGGATTTACATACATAGCTTAGCAATCTTGCATGTTGGTTCTGAGGAGTGAAAACTTCTGCCCAGATAATGGGAAAGAAAGAAGCCTCATACATAGATTGTGTTCATTTCTTCAAATACTAACATTTTGCAAGTGCATAACACGCATATATCATGTTACCATCTGCCACAACTTGAAAAAAAATAGTGGTTTTCAAGTACAAGGGGGAAAAACTGATATTTGATTGTCCCACTGACAGCTAAAATCCATGGGAAGCTACTACATACATTCACTTCCTTAAAAAAGAATTTCCAGGAACTTTCTCAAAAGGAAGAACCAGAAAGCTTTCCAAGCCATATCCAGCACATTGCGTCTTGTTTGGGATTTTGGAGCACTAGTTGATGGGGGGAACAATACTGAGCTGTGACAACATTTTCTCAAGTGTATAGCCTTCTCAAATATTGCAGTTTGGGTCCCACTACGTGTGTTGGTGCATGATTGTATATTTCCTTGGCCAAATGCAACTTCCCATTTCTAAAAAGTGTAAAAGCTGAAACAGTATAGTAAAAAGGATCATAAGGCTTCTTGGATATCAAAGAGTGCTCATAAAACCACATTTTGATGAGTTAAGTGTCAATGAATCAAAAACTTATGGCTTACATTTCCCTGAAAACACACATGGACTTAAAAAAGAAATAAATGGGGGGCAGTGAGGGCGGGTGAATATCCCTAACACAATAGTTTTGGAATACTGCCCACCAACATTTAAAAGAAAATAATTCAATACTTGTAGCAAACAAAAAAGGGGATTTGTTAAGACTTGGTCTGTTACTATGGGCCTATAACTCAGCTGCCTAGTCTAGCATGAGTACATTCAGGGATTATTTCCTATGTTCCAAACTAATTTAAACACAAAACACACTTTCTTTTTTAACTTAAAATAGTAAACAGTTCCTTACTTGGGCTTAACATTTTCTTTAAAGGATAAAAGCTAAAAGATACCAAAGAAAATGTATAAAATAAAACATAATACATTATTTTCTGCCTTAAAAAAACCTCATTTTTTTCAACAAATATTTATTGAGTACCTATTATATGTCAGGAACTATTTTGGGTTCAAGGGACTCACTAGTAAATATGGCAGATGATGCTCTGTACTTATGAAATTCATGGGGACAGGAAACCTTCCCCGTCATGTTACTATTATGAAGCAATTCTTTAGCTATTAGTCTGGATGACTAACTTTGGTTATGTCCTGAACATCTGGGGAAGAGGAAGAAATAAAAGGTCCCAGAGGGCCCCATTTGAATGTTATGGTAGGCAGGCCTCAAGCTTACATGGATCGGCTCTCTAGTAAAAAAATAAAAAATAAAAATAAATGCTCTGAGTATGATGAAATTGATCTGATTTTCCCAGAGAAGCTGATGTTATAGAAGCTATGATCTTTTTCAAGAGTCCCATTTTAATCAACTATAAATGATACAACCTTACCCTATATAGAGCATGGATCTTTAACCAAATATAAATCAATTCAACAGGGTAAGTACTCAGGTAGCATTTTACTTAGCTCTAGCTTGAGAAAGTTGCTATGAGAAACAAAGGAAGAGATCACAGGAACTAAGAAACAGTATCAGGTGGTGCCCAGCACTTACATGCCCTGGCCTACACGGCGGGTATCACATAATGGCAGATGGAACATAAGGCAGATCTGCAACTTCCAAAAAACTATCCAGTTTCTATCTTCAACCACACACACCAAGCCAACACCACTGCTGCTCCAAGCCCTGACCTCCTGACCTCCTGACCCCCCAACTCCCCTCCTTGTATGGCTCTACCAGTAGCTATACAGCCCCCCACCCAAATAAGTACCATACTACCACATCCTACACTCCTGCATCTCAGCCTCTTACATGTTTCCTTCACTATTATATCCTCAGTGCCTACCCCAATATCTGAATCATGGTAAGTAAAACATTCTTTGTTGGATGGATGGATGGATGGATGGATGGATGGATGGATGGACGTGCTTCCTTGGAAAAATTCCTGATTTAATCTCCTTGTTTTTCAGAGATCAATGCTTTCGTGATAATTGCTAGTGAGATTCTCCATCAGTAAACCCCTGATAAAAGTGGACTTTACTGTCAAAGAGACCAGAGTTCAAATTCCAGTTCTTCTGTTTATTAGTTCTATTACCTTGGACAATTACTATACATCTTTGGGCTTCAGGGCCTTATATATATTACGTATATCATCTCAGGTTGTTGAATATGGCATGAAATGGGCTCCATAAAGCACCAGGCACATTCCAAACAATCCCCCTGCACTCATCCGTTTTCTAAGGTAAATTCTAGTCGGTTAAGCTGGGGAGGAGAGAGGAATAATCAACCACATTTACACTTTACCTAAGAATTCCTGAGGAAGAAGGCTGTTTTCTAGAGGAGGGTTGACAGAGAACCCACTCTAAGGGAGCTGGAAAAGGGAGGCAGGGCTGGTCCAAGAAGGTAATAGACTAAGAATATGTCAAGAAGAAATAACAAGGTATATAAAATGGCCCACTGGGGTATGAAAAGAAAACATTAAAGAAAAGCTTTAGCCCAGCAGACATGGCTCAGTGGTAGAGCATTGACCTATGAACCAGAAGGTCATAGTTCAATTCTTGGTCAGGGAACATGCCTGAGTTGTGGGTTCAATCCCCAGTGTGGGGTGTGCAAGAGACAACCGATCAATGATTCTCTCTCATTATTAATATTTCTGTCTCTCCCTCTTCCTTTCTCTCTGAAATCAATAAAAGATATTTTTAAATGAAAAGCTTTACATAAATAAAGCTTCTTTATTTAAAAATAATCCTTTTTATAAATTAAGCTTTACTAGTATTTACTATATAGATTGGCACTGACCTGCTCATCCTATCCATATGTCCAGATGTCAAGGCCTCAAGACCGCTCAGGAGGGGGCCAGGGAGAGGGTCTCTTGGTGGACAGTGGGGCCAGGAACGTGCAATGTACGGCAGCACTCATGTGTGCTTATAGCTCATATAATCCAGTTTTAACTAAACTAATCTTCTCTCAAAACTGTCAAGTGACCCAAAAAGTTTCCTTTAACGAAATTGAATTGAGAATGATACTAATAATACAAGGATCAGCAAACAACACTTCTACCCCAAGTCATCGTTTTTCATCATCCATATTATGTGATAAAAACTATAATGATCTCATCAGAACTGACATTAAATCACAGTGCTCTCATTAAAAATATGATTAATAATATCTATCTCAGCAGGGACAAAAAGGTCTTTTATACCATTGAACCAAATACAATAAAAAGTGTTCTTAAATCATTGTTGATTGTAGTCATAGCTCATGCCTTTCTAATTTACATATTGTATATGCTTTATAAAAATATATATTTATATGTGGTAGAACGTCCATATATTTTATCCATAAATAAATGACTTACAATAGAGGCACGTGCTCATAATGTTTTACTGACAGGGGTTTCTCCTGATCCGTTGGGAGATACCCTGCCCTGGAAAGCAGTTCGTACATGTGCACACTGCAGGAAGTCACGTGGCTGTAACATGCATGGCCTCTGCAAATGTGAGTCAGTGCGAGCCAAGCCCTGTCTGGGTTCCTGGGCTTCACCAACAGTAAGGCTGTGGGATGGGATCCATGCTGGCGGGTGCCCCAGAGCAACCATGTGGTCAGCAGCCAGGAGTGGGACCCAGGCAAGAAGACCAGCCCATGTGAAGATCTACTTGCATCAGTGGACATTTATGGTCCTGTTTTATAGCCTGTTTACACTCTTTGCTCATGGAGAATATTTGGTGGAGGAGGTTGAAAGAAAAATGGAATTTGGCTGTTTGAACAGGAAGGGGGAACTTTCTATCGCAGCAAGCAGTCTCGGGGACTGCACCAAGATGGGATGTGAAGATAAGACTACATAAAGGGCAGTGAGATAAAATGACTCAACCAACGACAGAGATGAAGAATGAAATAAACTATTCCAGCAAGAGAGAACAGGGAAGGAAACTCCCTGGATGCCAGGATTCTCAGTTTGAGACATAACAAGTAATAAAGACATGCTTAACAATGGCAGAAAGGAATGCAGGAAAGAGGAGGGGTGGCGCTCAGATTCAGCCCAACTGAGGGAATGCAAAGCAGGCACGCACCATTTTGGAAGCTGGCTGAGGCCTTTGAGGAAGGCGATACCTTAGGAGTGAGTGCTGCTGGGAAACCCATGCACAATGCATCAAAGTGGAAAGAGTATGATGCTTTTGCTTCATCAACATCACCACCTTTCCCTTTTCCTCAATATGCTTGGTCATTTTTATAAAAGTACAAAATCACTTTTAAAAGAACAATTAAAAACACAAACCAGGGATGATGAAAATAATAGGGCTGAGGAGTTAACTTACATGAAAAGGCTATGAATACATCAGCCAGAATTATACCATGTGGTAAAGCCAAATTTCACTTAAATGAATCTATAGAAGAAAGGAAGCTTTGAATCCATTGGAGGGGTCCCAACCCCTCATTTTGGGGAGGATAAAACCAGTTCCCACTCACTCCCCGGAAGGTAATCAGCATGCCCTGGAGCGAAGAGGAGCATCCAAGCCTCCTGGCACCCAGGACAAGGCTCTCTTCTTACCCTCTTGTTATTTAAGCATCCAGCCTTATTTCCCAAGGCTATGTCTTCAAATCAAGGGGTCCTGAGACTGCCAGATGGTTAGTTCATAATCCATGGGATAGCATGAAAATGAAGGGAAGGAATTGATAATAAGAGTAGAGAAGGGGGTATTAAATGATTGGTAACATGAAGGCCAACACCAGGAGAGAACCTCAGTATACGTGTTATCCTTTGCATAACACTTGCTCGCATGTAACAAGCGGCAGGGAGCAAGTCAGTTTGGATTCAGGTGCCATCTTAGCCTCCTGTGCCAGGAGCAAATATGTCAGCCAAAGCCCTGCTTTGGAGGAGTGAAGCTTTGCATTTTGTTTGTCAACTGCTATTCTTGGAACAAACATATTCTACTTTAAATTGCAGGTGGGGGGGGCGGTAATGGGGAATTGAGGTCATATTTAATTGTGGAGCTCTTCATTTGGGGAGTCCTATAATAAATTTTGAGAGCCCTAGTATCACCATGGCTGATAGATAAAATGGATTTCTAAGTTCCTAAAGAATTTAAGGACAAATAGGCAAGAAGTAAAAACTATTGCCTCTTTAAAAAAGAAAACAACAAATCACAGAGCTTCACTTTTTAATTATATTAAACTTGTTGCTAAATACTAAACAAACATATTGACCTAAAAGACAGTGAGAAGATTGCTTTTGTTGCCTAAGTTTTTCTTGAATGTTAAAGCTAATTATTTGCGTTTAATAAGATCAAATAAAATGTACATGAGCAATATCTTATGCAAAATTTTCCCGCTCTTCAGCTAACAATGACAAACTATATAGATTTTATATAAAACAAAGCTGGATTTTTTTTCCTAATTTGTATATCTTAATATTTCACAAAGAGCAATTAGATAAGAGAAAAGTGAAAACAAAAAGATATAAGGGACACACGATGGATGTGAAGAAGGTGACGATGTTCAGGATCCAGCTGAGGGCCTAGGATACACAGTTCCGATTCTCTCCTTTGCTCTGGGTCACTGATACCTAAGTCTGAGAGCCCATCAGATGCGGTGTCTGATTTTGATTCCGGGAAAGTTCTTCCCCACTCAGTTTTCTTTCAAGTCTTCTGATTACATCAACTACAAAGGCTCAGTTTAGGGTACTATGGTCTTGGCATCTCTAACAGTTGCTTTTCTTCCCCATTAAATTTCAAAGAAAAGGTAGCCCAGAGCCTTGGGGCATCCTGTGGGAGTATTCCTCATTTGGGGCTGCCATAACAAAATACCAGAGACTGGGTGGCTTAAGCAACGGAAATTTATTTCTCACAGTTATGGATGCTGGGAGGGCTCCCTTACTGGTTTGTAGACAGCTACCTTCTCACTGTGCCCTCCCATGGCCTTTCCTGTGCATGCACATGGAGACAGAGAGAGCTTCTGTGTCCCTTCCTCTTCTTTATAAAAACCACTCTCATGACCTCATGCAAACTTAATTATCTCCCAAAGGCCCCACTTCCCAATACCATCACATCAAGGGTTAGGGTTCAATATATGGAGACACAGATTTTCAATCTATAACAACAGGCAACATTTACTAGTTTGAATTTAATCAATTCTCTTTTTTTCCATTATAGTTACTTTTGTAGTTACCTTGTATTTCTAGCAAGTGATAGATTTCCATTTAAACTGTTGTCAAAGTAGTTACTTTTAAAACATATTTGTCAAAAAGTGAATAGCTTAGAGAAAAATATTAAGTAAAATGTAAGAAAGGCGATATAAAGATATGACAGAAATCATGGAATTGGTAGGAAAATAACTGGTTGTCCTAGAAAGCCATGCAAGGAAGTCACCCTCAGCTTAGATAATCTGAATGGAGAAATCCAAAGAGGCTCACATCCCCCATTTACTCTGTAGCAGGGTGTAGCCTTCAGGACATAAGTCACTCACACGCAGGAAAACACAGGACCATTATTATCAAGACCATTTGGGCAAAATTCAGATACTTGGCAACCTGAGATGGAGCTATAAAACTGCTGCAGATGTCAGGAAAACTTGTTTTCAGCAATGTCTCATTACTAGGCTCGACTCCAAGTAGGTTTGGAAAACAGAAAAATCTTGCAAAAGACAAATATTCACTAAGAGCCTACCGCGCGGAAGAGTTCATGTATGAATCAGGAGAGGCGGGCCGTGGCGTCAGTGGCTTGCAATATCAAAGGAGGCCCAGCCTGCAGTGCGTCCTGCAGCTCTCCAGGGCAGTTCTCCCAGCCAGTGACCTAGGAACCAGCTGCCTTCACCCTGCGGTTCCCTGATTCTAAGCCGCGCTCTCCAGGCCAGCTTGGCAAGGGAAGGGAACGCCTGAAGGTTGGAGAAGCACTTCCCGCTGCCTCCACTTGGAAGTTGCACACGTCATTTCTGCTTGTGGTCCATTGGCCCGAAATGGCTGGGGAATGTAATCTCCCATGTTCCCAAGAAGGAAAGGGAAACATGCTGTTGGTGAGCATCTAGGTAATGAAAGAGTACACAGCACTCACTTGAACTAAATTGTGAATTAGTGGAAGAATCAGTGAACAACTTAGAAAATGCGTCTGAGAGCATGAAGTATTTGCTCTTCTATATTTTCTCAGGAAAACTTTGCCAGAAAGCCTTTGCCCCAATCAAAGGGGACTACATTCTCCCTCAATCTCCTTGGGCAGAGCTGTATACTTGGGCAGATGTCTCATGCGTAAATCATCAATACTAATTACCAACTTCTCCCTGATTAAAGAGAAACTTCAGTTTTCTTTCTAGAAAAAGGCCAGTAAGGGGTCTCCAAAAAAACAATAAAACTATTTCTTCTCCAAATAACTTGCTGGTAACTTTGCTTGGAATCAAGGTGGAGGCAGTTCCATGAGTGATGATTCTTCATTGCTTCATCATTTCTTGGATCATTACATTTCTGTTCCATAAACTTCCTGCTACCTTTCTACAATGGGTATTTCTGTTCCCAAAGGCTCCCTCCCTGTGTTTACTTATACCACTTTAATCTTGACCAAAAGCCTACAAGACCCGTTGGAACTGGAGGTTTAGTCTAAAGGGTAGAGCCCACATGTAGGAGAATGACTGGGGTCACCTGCCACAAGAAAAGAGGAACAGCATTATGACTACTGGTGAGACTCAAAACTTCCATCTTGATTTCCCAATGCAGCCTCTTTCTTGGAAACATGGAAGGAAGACACATCCCAACAAAACGGTGGTCTTGCTACATTGCTCATTATTGGCAATTCTGAAGTAAAGAGGGAGGAATGCTTCAAGTCCTAATTTCACCAAGACTGTCTAACCAATTGGTGATTCCAGGGGCTTAAATACCTAAGGATGAGGGCAGCTCTAGCCCCACACACAGGGACGTGCAGAGGCAGTTTGGGAGTATGATGCTGATAATGAAATACACAGTGTGGTGGATCGCAAGGGATTCCTAGAAACGCTCAATTTTTTGTGGAAGGTCCATAATCTGAAATCCTGGCCTGGGGGTGGGATGAGGTTTGGGGATCACCCTCTATTTTAGCCACTCTTCATCTGCAAATTGGTCATTTTAAAAATACCCAGTACAAATGGTGGTTGTAGGATTCAGTGACACCATAAAGCACTCGTGCAGGGATCAACCGTGATAAGCCCCTGGTAGGATGGGATGAGAGGGAGAGCACTCTTGAGCTGTAGGATGCAGGGTAAGTATTATGCAGAAGATAGGAATTTTTTCCTTTGTTCCCCTTGTTCCTAACTCTCTTTCTCAACTCATACTTAGGCTTCTCCTCCCATAGTGATTGCTCTTAAAATTCGGCCATCCATTGAGATTAGTGGGAGAAGTATACTTTTCCAAAATTCAGAAAAGCAAATGAAAAAAAAAGGAGTAAATAAAACTGGATTCAACCTAGACAGGAGCAGTCAAGAATTTTATGACCCAACTCTAATAGAGTTCTTTTTCCTTCTGCACTGCAATCTTCCCCTCTTATAAAAAGGCCCCTATTGTGGCACATCATGGGCAGTTTGAAATGCAAGTAAAAGGGGCTGCAGAGGCCACAGTCCTGTCCACACATGACCTGAAGTTTCTGTTTGACCAGCCTCCTCAGAGGGAAAGGAATATTACATCAAACTAACGGCACCGGGACCTTGACCTTTAATTATACAGCTGTACCATCCTAAAGAAGGCCGCCACTAATTTAACATTGTCTGGCTATTGCCTTCATAAGTAATGTTTGCAGGAAAACATAGAAACCTCAGATTGGGCCATAATAACCAAGGTCTGTGTCACTGAATGTACCCAAATAGCTAAAGCGACACACGAATCACCTTATTTCCATCCTGTGGGATTGTGATGTGAACTATGAAGTAAACTCTCATGGGTACAGACTGCAAGCTCTCTACAAGGTGTTCTGTTAACTACAAACCCACTCAATTGCTTTCATGCTAATAACATTGATTAACTATTGATCCCAAGGAAACTTGCTCAGAGAGCACAGTTCACTCAGAAACTTCCAGTGAGGATTATATGATAATGCCCTCCCTCTGAGAAGCAAGTCTTGTGTTGTATGTGTCTACAAAGCCTTGTTAGTAGTTTTTGGTGCCTCTGGCAGCTTTGAAAAGAAGTCATGACCCTTGACAAAGGGCAATGACCTAGCCTATAACCAACTAAAAGGCACAATATCTGTTATGATGTTTTTTCTGTGTGTGTGTTTTTAAATATATTTTATTGATTTTTTACAGAGAGGAAGGGAGAGAGATAGAGAGTTAGAAACATCGATGAGAGAGAAACATCGATCAGCTGCCTCCTGCACATCTACAGGGGATGTGCCCGCAACCCAGGTACATGCCCTTGACTGGAATTGAACCTGGGACCTTTCAGTCCGCAGACTGACGCTCTATTCACTGAACCAAACCGGTTTTGGCGTGTTATGATGTTTTATAATAATTTATTTCTTACGATAAAATTGATCACTGAAAAAAAAAAAAAAGGTAAACCCAGCATGCAGGGGGCATTGTTGTGAACAAGCAAGTTAAGGGGAAAATTACTGCCAAGAGAATGAATGTCTGTATCGAGCATATAAGCACTCTAAAGCAGAGAGAGCTTCCTGAAACGTGTGAAGGGAAATGACCAGAAAAAGGAGGAGGCCACAGAGAAAGGTACCTGCGTCCAGCTGAAGTGCCAGCCTCTCCACCCAGAGAAGCACGCTTTGTAGAATCAATGGTAAGGAGCCTGAGCTGCTGGAACCCATTCCCTATGAACTCATGGCCTGACCAGTGAAAAAGAAAAAGACTGTGTGCTGATAAAAATGTTTCTCTTAAATGAGTAGAAGTGTGGTGCTCCTTCCGCCCCAAAAATAAAGAAAACTTCGTGTCCTAAAAAAATAAAATAAAAAAAGTAATGCTGGCTCATCATAAAAATTTTACAGAATGTGATAAAAAGGCTAAGAACTTATAATCTGGCAACCTGACAATCACTGGCCATATTTTGGTGTGTTTTCCTTCATTTTTGCATGATGACCTGAGTAGCTGACACCATGCACACACCTCTGGTGTGAGGAAGCAATCAGGGGGCTGGTTTTAAATGTTTGTGGAAGTTCTGTACAAGTTTAGCAGGCATGTCAGGCCAGTGGGGAGGTAGCAACCCCTTCCACTGGGATTCCCTAACCTCACCTCTTAGCTTTGAATGAGGAAATAGCTTGTTTGTTCCTTTCTTTTATCCACTCATTTGCTTCTCATTTTGTTCTTTGATTCAAAAAATATTTATTGAATCCATTTTACCACCATGCAGTAGCTACTGTATGCACAAGGGACTCAACAGTAGACACAATGAATGCCTCACCCCCATAAGGTATATGGTCCAATCAAAGAAGCAAACAAACCAGCAATGGCAGCACAGAGGGAATGCAGTGCCATGGCGGGGCTAAGGAGCCAGCCCAGGGAACCAGAGAAGCGTCTGGGGAAGAGATGCTGAGCAGGGAAACCCAGAGCAGAAGGGTAGGGTAACAGGGCAGCAAGAGATGCAGAGAGAAAATGGTCTAGGCAGGGAATTGGGGGTGTACTGGGAGGGCAGCCATAGCCACTGCCCAAGAGACCAGGTTGAATTTGACTCCACTTCTACTTACAATCAGAAAACAAGAAGACTGCAGAGAAGCAAAGTGAGTCCACACAGTTGCCACAGGCCTATACACCAAGTAAGCTTTCTTTGGGGTGCTCAATACATACATATCCCCATGCATAAACATGTGCTCTAGATAATATCAACATAGACACAGGTGTAACGGTAACCTTTAGATTCAAAGAGAAAACTTTTGACCTCATTACTATCCCCTCTGAATTTGGCCGAAGCCCAATATAGGAACTGCGTGAAATAAACAGTCAGGGCTAGAAAGAAAGCAGCCACATTCCTACTTCTGCCTCACAACGAAAAGGATGCACTTCCCTATTGAATCACTTTAAGGCAGAGCCACAAATCCCATTATTTGTGAGCGTTGAGTCAATTCCTGGGCAAAAATGAATAGTGAATGCAGGAAATCTGGCTGAAAATTAAATTGCTGCTGTCTGGTAGTCATAGGTGAAGCCCTCAGTAATCGCTGTGGAAAGTCCTCAGATGGGAGAAGGTCCCATCAAGGAGGATTCGTGATGCCATTATATCTTTATTCCCTCAACTCTCTTGAGACCACAGGCTCCCACTACCCCGTGTCTCTTCCATCCTGCTCACTGAGCCACGTAATGGCGATCAGAACAGTCCTTGTGTTTTTTTCCTACCAAATCTGTTCAGAGGGGAAGAAGGTTCCTGTTGTTAATTGCGGGGGATCTCCCACTCTTTGTTTTAAGGAAAGTTTAAACAAAATGATCACCCACTCTGAGGCTTTAAACAAAGTTCAAACAGAACAAAGTTCTCTTGCCAAGGTTGAAGGCAAATTTCCTCTGTCCAGATGGCTTCCTCAGGCAGGCCAGCGAAAGAACCAAGACACTCAGCCCTCTGCCTTTTAATGCTGCTCCTTGATTATTGCTAACGATCCCCAGCTGTCCGGCCACATCTGCCTGCAACACTGAGGGGAGAGGGAGATCTGGCACAGGTCTGCCCCCACAGCAACACAGGTGGGGTCCTGCGTGTAGGGCCGTGCACTGGGCAGGATCAGAAATTCATTTCCACAACAACCTTCAGGAAATACTCCAGTCATTTTTGATGTAAAAAAATCCCCATGATGGGAAATGCCACTAATTCCAGCAAATCCACCAAGAATCCAAGAATGTGGCCATGCTAGTGGGCCGGTCACTTCCCTATTGACTAGTCCACACACGTATGTGGGCAGCAGCCCAGATTGGGGTGGTGGCCAGGAGAACTCCGAGTGTGCTCTAGCAGCATGCTCCCTCGCTGCACTCTCCTCCCCAGCTGGGCACTTGACTCAAGCCCATCACCAGTCAGGCACACTCACTTTTGATATGCACCAGATACCAGCAGGTCACGTCCATGTCCTGTGTTGATTTAATACTTCCTCTCTATTTTCTGTGTGTCCTGCAGACTTCGAGCTATGTAAGCCAGTGTGACCTGAAGTCTTAATACACAAGCCTGCCTGAGGTCCATTCAATTCAGGCATTAAAAATGTGCTTTTTGATTATATCACTGCATGGGGTGAATTACAGTTTTACTGGCCAAACCCATCTGTTTTCTAAGTTCCCTTTCTCTGCCCTGTACCCCCCGCCCCCCCGTCCCCAGATCCTATTACTTGTGGGCAAGTAATCTTTAGCCTAAAATCCCAATATAAAAATCCAAAGTTAGCATGATGATTGTTTATTTGCTTATTTCTTTGTTTTAGTCCATGTTAAGATATTATCAAGGATGGCTTTTATAATTCAGAATTGTGGGAGAGATGTTTCAGCTCCCTGGTCCAGCTGGTAAACTCATGGCATGAGGCTAACAGAGGCACAGAAGGGTCCAGCGGCAGGATGATGGCAGGTCCGGCCTTCATACCTGGATTGAGATCCTGTTCCTTTAATGACTTACCCTCTGACACTGGCCATATTTGGTGGCATATCTGAACATTTGCCTTCTCACCCGTGAAAGCAGAAAACACGCTCTGGGTTTTGTGGTCATTGTGGGGATTGGAGAGAATATATGTAAAGCTTCTAACCCACTGCCTGGCACATAATGGACATTATGGGAACTATTATTAGTGTCAAAAGGTCCTTACATTTGATTGAAATGTGAGCTAATTTCTCCCCAATAACTAGCCATTCTGGCTACGAGGAAATGATGTGGAAGAGAGTAGATGGCTTGGTTAAAAAGGAAACCTACCAGTAGACACCTAACGGCTAGGGCAGGGTCTGCTCACACACGGCGGTCCTGGGGGAGGAACACCTCCAGAGTCCCTCCAACCAGCCCTCAGGATTTTTATGCCTCAGGACAGGACGCTGGACCTCAACTCCACATCTACTTCTAATTACAATTCAAACCGTAAACCGGGCTGGCAACGGTAGAATAACACCTTCCAGACTTGATCAAACATCTGACCACTGCTTCATACACTTGGTGCCCAGAGCAACCCGGAACACGTGGAGCATACAAATGTCATCATCCTGCCCAGAAAAGGAAATCCTAAAATGAGGCTCCCTGATACATCCCCTTCACTCTGCATTGGCTTTCGCTCCCTTCTCTTAACAGAAACTCCCTGCTGATGTTGCGAACACTTAACTGTCTTCTCACTCGCCTGTCTGATGCCCTTATCCTGTCTGCCCTACACGTGTCCTAGAGTGAGAGCAATTAGAAGCAGGACCTAAATGCTGTCCAGGGCCTTCGTTAGTAACAGGCTATAAAAAGGCTTTGTTTGACAAAAGTGAGAGCCATGTGGAAGCAGGAAGCTTTACTTTCTCACGTTGTCCCAGAAAACTCAAGATAAGCTCTTTGGAGGGCTCCTAATTAAGGATATGTTGGTGAAGTGTGTCTTACAACGTTAGAGGCAAGCCTAAAGAAGGATATTTTTCCTACTACAAAGACTGCCAGACACTCAGGACAATCATTTCCAGAGGGCTATCAGGCCCAAAGAAAGGAGCAGGCAAAGAAAGTTTCAACGTAGCTGATTCCTCATACACACAATCTGTCCTCTACACATGGCCACCAAATATATTTTGGATTTGCAGACTTTCTTCAAGTTCTCAACATCGCTCATCTTTCAAGAGGTTTATGATGAAGTCTGACTCCATCAGTGCACATGTACATTCCCCTCCTTGAAGGTAAAGCAGAATTATCACTGGTTCCTTCTCCCCATCCGAACGTCCCTTGCCAGAGGGGTCAGAGGGTTCCACGCGTCTGTAGAGCCCCAAGAAATGTGCATTCTATTCAAAAGAACAACAATGTAGCATTAAGTTTTTGTGAATATAAATAAAATATTATGTAATGATGAACCAACAACGGTAATGCTATGTAATGCCACATCCAACAGCAGCAGCTGCAGCTCGGAGCAGGTGCTGAGGAGCCATACCCAGGAATCAGAAACAGGCTTGTGCTGAGCCAAGGAAAGGGAAGCACGCTGGTCACTACCTGGGAAAGCCCCCTAAGACCTCTGGGACTTGGCCAGCAGGAGGCCTGCCTTTCTCAACAACAACAAAATACAAAATCAAAGAGAGATGGTGGCATGAAGAGTGTTTTGATCCATCTTTCTTTCCAGCGTGGGCCTAGGTGACATCCTTGAGGGGCCAACCTCTTTGCAGGCCCTGACACCACCGTGGCTTCAGCCACTGCCTCAGAGCAGAGTTTTGAGTATCTGAAGATCCTTAGTTGTGATATTTCCAGAGGCCTGGTTTGCCTGTACCAAGGTCAGCATGACTTGTAGAAAGTCTATCCAAGGTTATAGAGACCAGGAGGCACAACAATGGACTTAGGGTAACAGCAATGTTAATCTTCTCTTCTGTTCGTTATGGTAAGATGGGGGGCTTCATTGGGTCAAATGTTGAGAATAAGACCCGTTAGAGGTTGGAGAAGGAAAGCTCCCCCCTGCAGAACTTGGGCTGCGGCTAGCACAATGCAACCACAAAGGGTCTTCCTTTTTTTCATTTTACTTATTTTTTACAATCTTCAAAGGCAATTGTAGAAAACAGATTGATTACAGATAAATTTAGTTTCATCAACTTTAGGGGGAAAATGATCATGTAACAAGCAAATAATAAATATGACTAGACCCTTTGATAACATCACATTTTCAAGCCACTTATCTTTCACTCGTTGAGCTATTGAATATGCAAATAATTTTGTAATCAACCCTTTTAGTAATTCTTTTTTTAAAGATTGGGTTAATGTACTCACAGGCGAGAAACTGACATGCTTCTGGCACTAATGTGAAAGCCCAATTTGCATGCAGAGTAACAAACGGTGGAGTGACGAGAGCGGTAGTTCAGGCCGGCTTCATAGGGGGAAAGACACAGTGCAGGCTGAATGGATGAGACACATGCACGTGTACCTGAGCCGGGGGTGTGAGGACCGATGAAGAGTTTCAGACCCAGACCAAAATAAGAAAAGTAAAGACATTTTCCCATCAAAAGTAGAACTGAAAGTTCTTACACAGCAAGTTTCCTTCCTCCTTCACCCCAGAGCTCCCTTGGTCATTTGAGTTGTGTGGACAATACATTGGTCTCTGGGCCTATAAGTGATTCTATTCCTATCAAAGAAAATGGAGGTAATAATCGACTGGTAATAGCTATCAGCATTTAGTGAAATAAAATAATACATATTACTTGGGATTGTCTGCCTCTGCTGGCAAGTGTCAGGCTATAGCTAGAAGAGGACAAGAGACAAGAGAAGAGAGAGGGCAGAGGGGAGGAGGAGGTGGGCTATTCCAATTTAGTGTTAGGCCACAGCCAATTCAAAACAAACAAAAAACACCAGGAAATCTTGCTTTAAAATGAAATTTTTATGTAAACTCTATTTACCCATCTCTCTTCCATTCCTCTCTTCCTTTTCTTTCCTCTCTGCCTTTTCTCCTCTCTCTCTCTCTCTCTCTCGCTCTAGCTCTCGCTCTTGCTCTCTCACTCTCTCCTATGGTATCACCCAACAGACTTGAAATAACTTAAAAGCAATCCAAAGACAAAATATAAAAATATAAATTACGTTAGCCATTCAGAGGCAGAGATAATATGTATTAGAATAGAAAGCTGAGCCATAAGGAAATTGAGAAAGTATATATGCAGGCCAAGGCTCTCATGATTACACAAGTTGAGCTCAAGATTTCCTTTTTAAATAAAATCATGTTAGACAAAGTGAAAAAGGAAATTCAATGACATGTTGGGTTTTTTTCTTGTTCATGTCAGGACTTTGAAACCTGGGAAACTAATTCTACTCCTCACACTATGCCTCGCTGGCTCTGTTCTTCAGGGAAACTGTTTTTTCGTCTGTCAAATAAGATATATACCTGTTCCATATTTTATAGTAACTGGTGTGGTTAGAATACTGAGATATTTTATACAAAGAACTCATGAAATAAGTAACAGGTATTTTTCATAGTGGCTTAAAACAAAAAATGCACAGCCTATAACATGTTTATAAAGTAAAAGATCAGATCCTACCTCATTAAAATCTGTGTGCAATTGCTGCTGCGGTTTTGTGTTTGTTTGTTTGTTTGTTTGTTCTTTATTTGTTTGTTTGTTTTGCTGTAATTATGTGATGCAGGAGGGTTGCAGCTCCATCCCATTACTCTGGGGATGATTTCATAGAGGCGAGTTACCCTGCAATGATTTATGGAGACGCACTCATCCGTAGCTTTTGGAGAAAATAACTAACCAGCCCCAAAAGGTAGAAAGGATCCATTCCATATTCCCATCTTAAAATCTTCCTAAATTTTAAGAGGAAATTTTCTAGTTGTACCAGTTTAAAAAGCAAATACAAACAAAACTCTTTTGTGTCTTGTTTTATATCAAACCTATCCAGAATAGCAAAATTCAATGGTGAATTACCATATCTCAATCCTTGATATTTATTTGCCTTGAAAACAGTTGGGACCTCATTTATTCTGGTATTGTCTGATCCTATATAATTAAGATTGGCATTCTAGTAATGGATATTATAAGTTGTTACTGTAATTTATTATTTCATATTATTAAGTATATTGTACATACCACAGAGCCACGAACACACCATTTAATTATCAAAATAATAAGACATGCAACACAAAAAATACATAAAACAAGTAGAAAGAAGAAAAATTATGAATTGATGAATTGAAGATGATCTGAAAATTTACTAAGAAAATAATAGAATAAATTAGTTTAAAAAACTGTGAGAACTATCAAAAAACTGCTAAGATTCCTATATACCTTAGGCAATTACTATTGTGAATATATAATGAGAAAACTTTTCCTTTAAAATTGCAGTAAAAGGTAATCAAATATAGAGAAAGCCCTAACCAACTGCATAGGTATACTAATAAAAAATAAATTTGTTTATTCATGAATATGAGTTAGCAACCATGAGTTACCAAGTGTTTGTAGAAAATGTGTAACAGAAAGAGAAGTTGGTGATCTAGATAGTCAAGTTCAAACATTATCCCAGGATGTAAAACAAAAGTAGAGACAAATATGGGAGAAAATATTATTAGTGGGAGGATACATCCAGGGAGTACCTTTCCAGTGTAAGGGAAAGATGATATAAATAATATCTAATCACATGAAATAATAAAATTAATTTTTATCAAGCTGAGGAAAATGGCAAGTCCAAAGAATGAAAGAATCCTCCAAGTGAAGATCGAGATGAATGAAAGAGCCACACCTAGACACAACATTGTGAAGTTTCAAAAATTTTTAATTTTTATTTCTTATTTACTTGAGAGAGAGAAACATTGATATTTGAGAGAAACACTGATCGGTTGTCCCCTGCACGTGCCCTGACCGTGAATTGAACCCGCAACCTTTTGGTGTTCGGGAGGATGCTCCAACCAACTGAGCCACACCAGCCAGGGCCACCGTTCACAACAACAACAAGGGCCAAAATTCTTTAGATAAAGAGAAAATTCCAGTGGGTTCCAAAGAAAATAGATAGATTACTTGCAAGAAATGAAAATCATACTGACGTCAGACTTCTCACCACCACACTAACTGCTAGAGGAAGAAACAATGCCTTCAATTATTTAAGGGAATTTTATTTGAATCTAAAATGGCTATGCCCTGCCAAATTACCTATCAAGAGATTTTTTAAATATGCAAGAACTAAAATCTTACCATTCAAGGATCCAATGTGAATATATTATTGAAGGAAGTGACAGCAATACCAAAAAAGTAACTTTGAGAAAGAGAATGACAAGAGCATTTTTTTTTTCTAAAGAGTGTCATCAGACGGTCATATTTAGAACTAAAAATAATTAAAGTAGGATCCACTGGACCTTGACACTGAAGACTTGGGTTTATTTGAGCAACAACATTTTTAGACACAGGACTACTTTTCCTTCAAAAGGGGTCCAATCACAAGACTGAGTTCTTACTGTTTTCATAGCCTTGGATTTTTAGGAGTCTTTGGAGCAATAACCGAAGAGCTTAATTTTACTAACGAAAAAATATAAACGACACAAACTTTGACAAGTTAGAGAAAAATCAGAAGTTGAAGCAGGAAAGGGAAGTGAGAGGTAGTAAAATGCTCTTGATTCCTCATGGGGGATGTAACATGCATTAGAAAATGATAAAGCAGGAAAGTTTAAGTGTGACTCTGTTAGCAAATGAAACAGTGAGTTTACTTGAACAAAATGGCCACATGAGAATACGGCTCTCTTCCTTCCCCAAATGCAAGAAAACATCAAGGACATTGAAAAGGTATAAGCTCATGATATCAAAAAGAACAAACTGGAGGGGAACTATGAACATGAGAGACAGCCAAAAGCTTCTGGAAAATGAATGAAGTATTGATAAATTAAAATGGAATGAAAAGAACCCAAATCTAAAATTCATGGGGAGGAAGTTGCTGCAGAGGAGGAAGCAAGACATGCCAGGTGTGAACAGGTGTGGTAGAGGGCAGGAATGAGCAAATGGTGAAAACATAAAGACGGATTGAAGGTGTTCATCTGGAAGAGTTGCCTCCCACCCCACCCCCCCACATCCTGATCTGCACTCCTGTACCCAGACTGACAGCTACACATTTTCTCTAGGCTCTTCCCCGCAAAATGATAGAGTTCTTTGCTAAAGAAATTAAATAAACTCTCTGAGGACTTGGGAAGTGTAATGGGGTGACCCGCAGAGATGACGACCAGGGACTCAGATCTAAATTTAGGAGGCTTTATTAAGCTGGCCAGCCAGCGACTACAGTTACAACACCCTGCCGAAGCAGAGGCTGAATTGCAGTGCCGACTACAGGAGTTACAGAGTTCTTATTTGCAAAAACCACAAAGTTAGTTACAAAGCCTTATTTACACAATTTGTTCCCGACGCAGTACAGTATCAGTATAGTGACTACCTTCCTATCTATGTGTTCTAGGAACAGAGAGCACAGTGTGACCCGCCTGGCCGAAGCACCAGATATGCAGCCCAGCACAGGAAGCTAATGTGAAGTCCTCCTCATTCTAATATTTGGGGAGCATCTAGGGTAAAAGGCAGCTCC
>NW_006300376.1:3216024-3225228 GCF_000327345.1 Myotis davidii | reverse complement strand
CTACACAGCCCCCACACCCTCAAACTTAAGTGTGAATGCATGGGAAATCAGATAATTGAAGTGCAATGGCAGGATGAAAGAAGACATCAAAATCAACTCTTGAAAACTGATCCCAGAGGAACCAAAAAATTCAAACAGATTATGACTTAAAATGAATCTTCAGTAAGGCAGTTCCTTTAGACTGAATGAGCAGAAAATGACATTTAAGCTGAGATGTGACAAGAAAATCCAATCATGATAAGGATAGAGTCATAGATACAGAGCAACTAGATGTCACTATCATTAGATGAACCATCATAGCGGGTTAGGCATAGTAAAAGCTGATGAGACATCTGTGGATCAGGTATTTTTCAAAGCACCTGCAAGTATTTTCCTAGAATTATATAGGAATCACGCTATCATTCTCTCCTTTTACATACATACATACACACACACATACACACACATACACACAGACACACACATACCAATAAGAAAAAAAACCGTCAAAACAATAAAAATTGGGCAAGAGAATAGACTAATCATCGCACAAAATAAGATCCAATAAATATATCTAATATATATACCCAATAAATGTATAAAATGTGCTCAACTTCATTAGTAACCAATATAATTCATAATTTTAGCCACCAGAAAAGTTAAAAGGAAAAAACCATCCACAATTGATTTTACCAAGAGTTGGGAAAGATGTGAAAAAAAAACAACTAAAACTCTCATAGGCTGCTGGGAAAAGTGTAAATTGGCACAACCAATTTAGAATACTGTTTGCCATTGTCTTTCAAACTTGAATTTAAGCAAATCCTGTGACCCGGAAATTTCATTTCTGTTCATATACCAACAGAAATTTGTCATGTGTGCACCAAAACACATTTTTTAAAATGTAGCACTGTTTGCAAAGAATAAAAATTGGAAGCAACCAATTGATCAGCAACAGAGAATAAATAAATTATAGGATGTTCAGACAATGAAATACTAGACTGTATTAAGAAAGAATGAGCTACTGCTACACACAATGAAATAACCTACTTTGCAAAATCCCCTTTTTGTTCTTGGACCTGGGCATTCAGCCTCCTGCCCTTAACTGAATTAGGAGCTCTGCCCCCTGCTCTGGATAGCCTGGCTCTGGGTCACCGGGAGCCACATAGACATCCCTTTATTCCTTGCATGCTCACTAACAGCTGGTAAGGTCTTCACACACTGATTCCTCAGTTTTCTGATTGGTGACACTGACATTAAGTATCTGTGAGTGAGGATGAGGGTGGGAGGGAGACTGTTCATGTCAAGACAGCCTGTGGCCTTCTTCACCATGGTGTCCCCAGTACCTAGCATAATGCCAAACACAGAGAAAGAGCTCAATAAATACTTGTTGAGTGAAAGAATGAATGATGGATCATGTTATCCCTGTGAGATCCTATTTGGGGGTTTATTGAAATCAAATTGACTAAGAAGTACATTGTCTGAACAAGGGGTTGGATTTAGTCTTTCAGGTAGTCTCCGTTAGCATTTAATATGTTACTTTGTTAATTTTGTACACACACACATTTTTTTTTTATTCTCAGTTGTCTTTTCAAACTTAAATATAGGATAGGCAGCTTGCTTTCCCTAGGCAAGAATGAATTAAGTTTGGTTTCACGTAGTTTGCAGTTTCCACATTTCTGTTTAGGAGGATATGTTCAGGTCCTTAAACACAGAAAGTTTAATCAAGTACTTGAAGAAACACTTACTCCCACTGGACTTTCTTATCACCTGAATTTTATCCTTTCCTCTTTGTATAAGGGTTAGACATATTGAGGATCAGTATAAGTTTAAAGAAAGAAACCTACCTGGAAATCCAACTGTAGAATTGACTTTAATGAAGAAGAGCTAATTAATAAATGAATGGCATGGCTTGCTAGCTCCTTGGTTAAATGGTACTTGCCCTACAGGTAAAGTTCTAACAATTATATCTGGCAGCTACTATATATTATATGCCAGGCAGTGGAGTCACCTTTACCTAGATAAATAAGGAAGGATAAATTCATTTCATCAGGGTACTAGCTCAAGCCTGAAAAAATCAGTCCTTCTTACATGGAGTAGATAATTCCATGCTCTGATGTGAACTAAAATCAGAATGACTGATCTCCCTTTGCCCTTGCTAAGGTTACTTTGCCATGAAATTGGCTATTGGAAAGTCCTGAAATTCTGAGATGAATGTAAGACAATGTCTGCCTTTGAGTTGCTTACCATCCTGAGTGGGAAAGACAAACAGATAAATTTAATTCAGAATGCTAAGGACTCTAGAAGAAAGAGATGCAAAGCATCATGGGAGCCTGATCTTATCGCAGGATGTGATGTCTAAATGAATTCCTGAAGGAGGAATAGGAGTCTGGAAGGAAGACTCCTCCCAGAGGGCCAGCACATGCCAAGGACTAGCTGTGGGAAAGGGCACCCTGCTTTAGAGGAACTGAAAGCAATTTATATTGGCTAGAACACTGAGTGTACACAGGTCTGGCAAGACTTGATGTTGAGAAGTAAATAGAGTCCATGAAAACTTTGTAAGCCAACCTATACTGTTTGGAATTCATCCTGTGAAGTGAGGGGAGTCATTGAAGAATTTAAATCCAGGGAGTAATTGATCAAATTTGTGTTTAGAAAAAATCACTTCAGAGGGGTAAGACTGAGTATAGGGATGGTAGAAGTTGCAAGGAGATTATGGCGATAATGATAGTATCATAAACCAAATTAGAAGCAATAGGAATGAAGAAAAGAAAAGAAAATCCAGAGGAGCAGGAAATAGGAAGGAATTAAAGATGGCTCTCAGGTTGCCAGATGACCCTTCAAGAAGAGAATATTGCACTTCACAATATATGATCAAGGAAGCTTTCAAGTCAGGAAACACACATTCATTTGTTTTTCAAGACTCCAAATTCCTTTTTTTTTTTTTTTTACTAATACCACTGTAGTAGCTTAACTGTAGTTACTAGTAAGAGAAAACTGTACACTCCAGTTTCTTGTAGCATGCAATTTATGGACTTCCTAGTTCATTTCATCTAAGGAAAGAGAGGGCTTGAAAGGAAGTTAACCAGAGGCACCAACTGATTACAGTCTAAGGAGAGGGTTAGGAAAAGGAGAATTTGATGTTGGTCAATCTGAAGAATACAGCCTCCTTGCAAGTAAGCAAAGGAAAAACTGACTAGAACAACAGAATGATCCGTGTTCATGAGATGTCACTGACTTGAGCAACACACATGGGTCAAGATTCCCAGCTGGGTGTGAACTCAGGGTAGAACTGGACAGTCACATTTGAGAGGATGGATTGATTTGCAGAGAAAGTTATTGAGCAGAAGTAAAGAGAGAACTTCAGAAGGTTGACTCAGAAACATCTCAGGGATAACCAAAATTAATTCCTAATTGCCATTAGTGAAATGAAAAAGAAAACTTGGTGATCCTCTTCAACCAGTGGCAGAACTCACCTGTCTCCAAAGGGAGCCTGCAGCTCTTATCCTAAGCACTTGTTCCACAGACCGAGCGAGGACAAGGACTAGGACTAAACCAATTCTGAACCTGCCAAGAGCTTCATAAGGGAAAGCCCTAATAAACAAACAAACCCCACTATTTAAAAGCCTTCTGCCTTGAAGCCTACTGTTTTCTTCTAATAAAATAGTCTACCAGTGCTCAGCAAACTGCGGCTCGCAAGCCACATGCGGCTCTTTGGCCCCTTGAGTGTGGCTCTTCCACAAAATACCACGTGCGCTCGTGCGCGTACAGTGTGATTGAAACTTCGTGGCCCATGCGCAGAAGTCGGTATTTTGTGGAAGAGCCACACTCAAAGGGCCAAAGAGTCACATGTGGCTTGCGAGCCGCAGTTTGCCAACCACTGGGCTAGACCAAGGAGCCATAAGCCTTCTTTTTTCTAGAAGGGGTGCCCTGAGATCTGGAGAAATTCTCCAGTTGGGCTTTTTAAGTCCCCACAGGTCTGAAGATGCATTCTTAGTGGTCCTCAGGTGCTCTCAGGGATTTTTTTATATTGGGTTTCTACTTCAATCATGATTATAAAAAATAATATAAGCACATTGTAGATTAACTTCATGACCTCCTTAAAAATACAGTTGTGCCCTCTAATGCCAGTGCTGTCCTGTTCTAGGTTAGTCACGCAGGTGACAAGTAGTACTTTGCTGTCATGAGCTGGGTGGGAGGAAGTATGCAAAGAAGTGATTCTCCAGGTGGAGTACTGCTGAGTACTCTAGTAATAGTGTGGAGTGCTAAGGTATAAGAAGTGGCTATGTAGATAATGTTTCAAATGCTAAGGTGATTCTAAAATAATACTAAAAAGGCAGTCAGGAGGAAAGAGCAGCACCCTGCTTTGTACATGACAAGACCATCTATCCTGGTCAGACAGGGGGCCAGACAAGACAAGCAAGGGAAAAGGTGAAGAACACAGCGAGGTGGCTGCTGGGCTAAAGGCATCAGAGGGAGAGTAAGGAGGGGGCAGGAAGCTACAGTTCAGGATGAACAGGGGATGAGAGAAGGGGCTTGGGAGGCCGTAAGTGCATGGCAAGAACTTTGTCTTAAAGTCCTTCAGGAAGGCAAGATTCAACTTGATTCTTTTCTCTACTGAGCTTCTGCATTCTTAGTGGTTTGTTGTGCTGTGCATTCTATAATACCTAGATTTGAGTTGCTTTTCTTGCAATAAATTCTTAAGGCCTAGGTCACCTTTTTTTTATGTTGTAAGACTTTTGTGAGTTGTCAGATTCTGCCTGTGTAACGAGGGAAAGCATATACCTTAGTGGCATTCTCAGGCCAATGCCTCATTTATTCACCAAGCATTTATTCACTAGCATCTATTCAGTGCTAGTCACCGGGATATAGTAAAGAATGAGAGTGGCTCAGCCCTGCCTCCATGCAGTTCTCCATCAGCCAGTCACTAACTAATGAATGATCAACACTGCTGGATCCCACTTCGGGGGTAAAAGCTCTTCCCCATCCTGACAGTTCACTTATTTGTTAAATAAAAATCATAAAATAGATGCCAATGTACTCCTAAGTTGGTTCTCTAGTATCTCCCCATTCAAAGTTTGGCTCATGTCCCAGCAGCAGCAGCACCTGGGAGCCCCAAGAAATGCAGGGTCCAGGCCCCACCCCAAAGTGCCAAAACAGAATCTGCATCCTGATGCCCAAGTGATCCATATGCACATTGGCACTCGGGAAGTACTATTCTCTTAAAATGCTTTAAGAGAAATGGCTGTCCTTTACCCATGAAGGTAAGTCTGCAAATACTTTGTATGCATTATTTAGAAACAATCATTTAGATTTGACAATAGTTTCTCCGGATGAGCACTATTTCAATAGGCCTTGGGCTGGCCAAGAAAAGTGTGTCTGGTTAATAGTCTAAAAATAAAATCTCAAGTTCCCTTTATAACTTCTGCATTTCTCATACTTAGTTTTTAACTTTTACTTCCAAATGGCCTCGTGAAGGGAAAAAAGTCTTGATTGCTGTGACTTTTCTTGAAAACTTTATGAAACTTTTAAAGTTCACACTCACGTATTTAGAATATTTGCTGAGAGTCTTTAAAAAGTAATAATCACAACTCTGATTACTTACCAATACAAACCTCACAGATGAAATCTTTAAAAATTAAGAACGTAACTATCACAAAAGTTTTCTGCCAATCATTTTATTTTATTATTATTTTTTAAAGATATATTTTATTGATTTTTTACAGAGAGGAAGGGGGAGGGATAGAGAGTTAGAAACATCGATCAGCTGCCTCCTGCACACTCCCTACTGGGGATGTGCCTGCAACCAAGGTACATGCCCTTGACTGGAATCAAACCTGGGACCCTTGAGTCCTCAGGCCGATGCTCTATCCACTGAGCCAAACCAGTTAGGGCTTCTGCCAATCATTTTAAAGATATGCATTCCTTATTATCAACCACAAAGATAATCCAGGGAATTAATGAGAACTTTATATAGATATATAGGTGTGTGCGTGTGTGTGTGCGTGCGTGCAGAGATAGAGACAGAGAGAAAGGAATTTTGTTTGCCAAGCAAAGTTAAAACTATTTCAGGGTTCTCCTTGTTGCACATTCCATCAAGGAAAGTAGAAATTCTTTGGAAAAGAGTAGATCAATTCTAATCCCTTCAATGCTTCCCTATCCCACTCTTCTGCCTCAGGGCTTTCCCCTTACTTGTCCAATCACCGGTGAGGCCTTCCTTCTCCTGGGCTGTCTAAATCTGTGCTTGCCCCAGTTGTTTATTCTTTCTCTCCCGGATTTCTACCACTAACACTCCCATACAGCATTGTGCTACTCACCAACACTTCAATACATTCAGCCTTAGATTTTTCTGCTGCTGCTGCTGAATTTTAAGCTCTAAAAGGCAGAATTTAAATAATAGATACAAGAAAAATTTGAACACATAATAGGTAACAAATACTCATTAGTTGACTGGCTGACTATGTAAAACCCTATTTGCATTGAATGGACAAGGATTTTAAAATAAAGTCTTCATGTTGCTTAATTTAAAGGAAGCTGAAAATGATTAGAATTAATAAGATTTGCAATGGGCACCTGGTCTAGGGTTAAGACATTTTGGGGTTTCACAGTATTTGGTTACTCTTTTTTTGTTCAGTTTCCCCTGCAAAGTAGCTAAAGAACTAAAATGACTTAGGGAATGTTCTTTGTTTCTGTGCCCACAAATCTTATCAGTATTAGTAACCATCTTACGAGCACAATCAAATGGGAGCTATAAATAAAAGGAACACGGTCTAATGAGATTTCACAGGCACATGTTGACCTCTAAGAAGACATAGCTCAACTTGAAACTGTCTACACATGACTCCATGGTTGACCCCCAAAAGCCCATAATTAATTTTTAGTTTCCCATCACTGTGTTGTTGTCTTTTATATATTCGATAAATCTTCAAACTCCACTAAAAGTCCCATCTCTTCTATGAGGCTTTCTTCTACTCCTACAGGAAACCACCCCACCCCACTCTCTTATAATCTGTGATGAAACTGAGATGTTAAACTACCTTAAAGAATATTTCTTCTCATAAATGCTTTGTGCTTATGTCTATCTCCCCCAATGGACTACAACACTTTTTGATATATCTGCACAGAGCTAGGCACATAAGCACACCAGCAAAAGTTGCTAGCCCAACAGGATAATTCTAGACACAGTGACTAAAGAAAGATGATTATTTGCTCAGGTAACGTGGGATAGGAATTGTTTTATGTCTCAGAAATGTTTAGAGCCGTAGATTTTTCTGAAACTAGTCAGACATCAATTTAAGAGGCACATGTTTCTGAACATACCACCTTCTATGTTAAGGCATCAGCTGGGGGTGGGAGGGCACATGTTCAGCTCAGTTACACTTTTCCAAACTAAATGCCAAACCCTTTCATGTTGGCCAGTCCTATAAACCATAAAATACCCCCAGTCTATCACGCACGGTGGAAGAATTTTAAAGTTCCTGGAATAAGTATTATTCTCAGTATATTTTTTTTCTTGTCCTATGGGGAAAAAGCACAAGACTCATTTTTATTAGAAAACTATAATGTTACAAAGTTCACCACAGTTAACTCATTCTTAACACTCAGACACTATCCCATGCACCTCATCCCACCACCTCCACTCCCCAGTTCCCAGTGATAGAAAAAAAAAAGAAAAAGAACTTCACCCAAGTTCTGCTGACGTCAATGGGATGTTTGCGTGCAGACTGTCTGGTGGATGGATTGAAGACCGTGGTGTTGTAACTTTCTTAAAGCCCCGATTATTCAAAGAAACCTCACTTCTAAAGGGAAGTGTAAGAAAATTCAGAACTCTGTTTCAAGGAAAAAAGCAGCAAGTAAATCTTAAAATAACTGAATGTGTTTCAAAGCATGTTCTTAAACTAAAAGTTTACATTCATATCTTGGTAATCTCATAAACCTCATAGTAGAAAATAAAACGTGGTAACCACACCTCCTTAGGGAAAAAAGATAAAGAAAAAGAACAGCATAAATAAAAGAATACATGGATCTACAATTCCTTATATTGGGAACTTAGGTTTTTTTCTCTTTTTTTCTTCAACATTTTACTTATACCAAAAATCATATATTAGCCTAAGTTCTCATAAAATTTTCTGACTAATCAGAAAATTAGTGCTGGATCTTCAGCTATCTACAACTAGCCACTTGCTCAAAATAATAATTTAATATTTATTAAGAAATAAAAATGTCACATGTTGAACTTTGCTCTATGTGGTGGGAGGTGGTGAATATTTTAAAAAACTAAATTGAAGAGAGAGATTCTTGAGCTCTAACATTTACAATCCAGAGTGACAGGGATTTACAATATTCTGCCTTCTTGTTACATGTGGTTTGAAATGGCTGAATAATCCTTTCAATAAGGCTTTAAAGCATGGATTGATAAAGGCAATGAAGGCCCATGTGTGCTGGATAGATGCAACTCCAAGGGCATTCTAAGAGACATGAACAGAGGCTAGTGCATGTCCGTAGGACTGTATTTCCTGTACTATACCCACTCACAGACAACAGACTGGGAAAACATCTCTGTGACTTGGAACTCTTCTTGTTTACAAAGCTGTATCAACTATAAGTTCAAAATAAGGGCGTGCTTCTTTTTCAATTTCTATATGAAAAGAAATCCTTTCATTCCAGGAAAGACAGTGTTACCCAAATGAATCACAAGTTGCTCCTTTGTCACGCTTTAGATTTGTGGTTGTTAAGAACAACTTTCAAATAGAAAATGCTGTCTAATTCTCAAGTAGCTTATTCCTCTGAGTCTTTTATTCATTGTCGGGTACAGATCAGCTGACAACTTATTTCAATTCATTTCAGTTCCACAAACCATATGTAAAGATCTGTTCTCGGGGCTGAAGTGATACAAGAAATGAAGACTGAGTTTCTGCCACCATCTCTCCAGGGAACCATCTCCTACAGAGAACCATTCCCCCCCGCCCACCCCCGCCCCCAAGAAGCAGGAGCACAGACTCAGGGAGTCTGTTATGTAAGACCTCTATAGCTTGCTTCATTCCATCTATTAAAATGCCTGGGGTGGAGCAGGGGTTAGGTGGAGGGGGACAAGGAGGGAGAGAAATGGGGGACACCTGTAGTACTGTCAACAATAAAACATAAATTTTAAAAAATGCCTTAGAGGAGGATGTTGATAATGGGCAAAGATATGCATGTGTGGTGGTAGAGGTATAGGGGAAATCTCTA
>NW_006300376.1:3214034-3215838 GCF_000327345.1 Myotis davidii | reverse complement strand
ATTATCCTGAGGGCAGGGAACAAGAGTGACATTGGGAACCCTTCATTAATTCACAGCTTCCCTGTGATACATGTCTTATGCTTACAGATATATATAAATATTATATATATATATAATCCTTAGATGAGCTAAGCGTTGTATTATTTACTGCTTTTTTCTTAAGGGATTAACCCACCTACATAGGTATTATCTTTCCTCTGAACTCTCAGAGCACTTTATCTAAAATACTCATAAGACATTCCCATTCTCTCCCCTTCCTGATAGCTCTTTCCAAGTATGTTTGCATGGATGGCCCCTGTCCATCGCCTCCAGGAGAATGGAAGCTACATGAGGGCAGGGCTCTGTTTCTTCACCATCAGCCCCAGAGCTTAACTCTGTGCCTGGCACTGAGTAGATGCACAATAAGCACTGCCTGGCAAAGTCAGTGAATCAGTAGAGAACAGACCTAGAGCCACCCCCTAGACCAGTGGTTCTCAACCTTCCTAATGCCGCGACCCTCTAATACAGCTCCTCAAGTTGTGGTGACCCCCAACCATAAAATTATTTTCGTTGCTACTTCATAACTGTAATTTTGCTACTGTTATGAATTGTAATGTAAATATCTGATATGCAGGATGTATTTTCATTGTTACAAATTGAACATAATTAAAGCATAGTGATCAATCACAAAAACAATATGTAATTAAATATGTGTTTTCCGGTGGTCTTAGGCGAACCCTGTGAAAGTGTCGTTCGATCCCCAAAGGGGTCGCGACCCCCAGGTTGAGAACCGCTGCCGTAGACTCTATGCTCTAGAGCAGGGGTGGGGAACATCCAGCCCGAGGGCTGTATAAGGCCTGCAAAATCATTTGGTCTGGCCCTGCAAAGGCATTAGGGGTGAGTTAATTAAATGTTTGACCAAATATAGCAGGCTAATTTTTAGTTGATAATTCTATATGGCCCAGGAATGATGTTATAAATATCCAAATGGCTCTTGGCAGACAAAAGGCTCCCTCCCCTGTTCTAGAGGGTAGGGTGCATATCTAATTATTCTCTGTAACCCACCAAATACACAATAGGGATTCAGTGCACGTGTGCTACATCAATGAATGATTCACAGCATCTCAAATTCAGTCCAACCGTGTGCAGACATCCCTTCTGCAGCCTCCCGTCTGGATGGCCACATAGCCTCTCCTGGTGTTTCCAGTGGCTAGAGCTCAGCACTTCTCTTACAATTGCTACCCTTAGGTTAGCATAACAAAGGAAAAAGAATTCATTAGATCTTCACCCCAATACGGTGCTGTTCAAAAAAATTAAAAGACATTACCCTGCCTCCCTAAAGATGCCACTTCCTAGCAGAGTATCATCACTGAGCCCAAACTGACCACCCATCTGAGTGTCCACAGATACAACGTGATGGCCTAAGGCAGTGTCCTTCACAAGCCTGCATGGGCCTCAGAATCACCGACAAACATCCTGGAAAAGTACAAGGGCCCGACTCCACTTCAGACCCATCGGAGGAAAGCATCTGGGAGCGGGACCTGGGTAGACATGTTCGTCTAATCAGCGCTGAAAAGCACTGAGATAAGGACATGTTTAGTTTCACGTTCGAGAAAGAGAGACTTTTGTGACAGGGGTCCTGAAATCTTGAGCGGGAGCCAAAGGAGGTTTGAAGCTATGGCTCGGCCCTGCTCCGTGGATGGTGTGGGCTCCCGGGAGGACAGCGCAGCAGAGGTGAGACACTGTGGGCAGTGCAGTCCCAGGGCACTGGGAGATGGAGGGAAGCGCCCATGCTGATGCAGCTCGGAGTGCTCAGTGGGGTCAG
>NW_006300376.1:3204745-3213954 GCF_000327345.1 Myotis davidii | reverse complement strand
CCAGAGCAGCCACAGGTCACACAGGGACTGTGGTTGACAGAGTCACTCGAGCACATGGCAGACACGTTGCTGGGGACTTCCAGACTGGGGAGGACAGGAACTCTGCAGGGGATTCATTCATTCATTGAAAACACATTTATTTATTTATTATTCATTATTTATTTTATTTTATTTTATTTTTATTTATGCAACTACCCACCTTTTGCCAAGCACTGGAGGTTCTGGGTCACAGGAGAAAGTGAAAATAAACATAAAAGCAAGCTTAGGAAATGTGATTTCTTAATACTCACATGACTGTTGAAGGAGGCTCTGACTAGTCAAGTCCTTTGGCACTAGGGAAATACTTTTAAAACCTAACGTCAAAGTCTGTGCACACAAAGAGAGATGGGTGGGAATGTCTTTTCTTGACCTTTCTCAAAGAAAAGGGAAACCACTCTGGGGCCTTCTTATGATTTGTACAAAGGTGTGTGTCCACATTACACAGACGTTGTTCTGGGACACCAGGCATCCCTTCCCCGGCGCTGTCCTCATCACATTTCCCACTTCGCCCCACAGCAGAGAGGAGCGTCTCAGGGGCAGCCTCCCCTTTGTTCTGGCAGCAGCTGCCTCTGCAGGGATGAGTTCCCCAAGAGCCCAGGGTAACGGTCTTGCCCATAACCGCTCCCAAGAAGCTATGAAAGGATAAACAGGCCGCCACATGAACACGATGCTCTTTAATTATGAGGTCCCCCCGTGGAAGGAAGGCCAGCAGACAGGCAGACACGTTCCAATTATACTAATACACCTTGTAAACATCAAATATTTTTATTCTGAGATTAAAGAGAGCCCGTATCCTCACAACACTCCTGAGACGACTGTGCATCTCAGGGCTGTTGCCAGTGCTGCTGGGGAAACAGGATTTCCTTTGGCTAAAATAGACTTTCACAAAAATAACAGCCTTGAGTCTGGAGGTGGTCAAATGTGACTTCCACTGCAGACTGTCCAAATTTTTTTTTTTTATCATAGCTTTCAAAAGGCTTTCAGAAAGAGCTGCATTCATATTCTCAGAGGAAACTGATTCGTCTCCCTTGCTTTCTTCCACTTTTTACCCTACTCATACAGAGCCTGTGGTCGGCTGGTTCCCTTGGTTAAGACTTGTGATAGTGGGCCTTGAGTCTTAGATCCGATTACTGTGTGGGTCACCCACCTTTGCTCAGTGTCAGCTCTTCCTGGGCCAGACAGTCAGATTGAACTAGCTCAGCCACATTCTCTCATCCACGTCAGTTGGGGACCAGTGGCCCAAACGGGCCAGGTGAAGTGTCTGGGTGACTAGCCACTGGTTCCAAGCTACTCTGAGGAGAGAGGGTGATTGAGGAATCTCAAGCCTAAGCCTCGGTGAGAGTGGGCCTTTTGGTGGCTCACCATCATATGCAAACAAATTTAAAAAGTCCTTGAAGCTCCTGATTCTCGATCACAAGTAAATGAGCAAACGCCCAAAGGAATAGGTTTTCCATCTGATCCAATAAAATTCAACTCCTGTAAGATGGAAAGTCCTGCTTAGTGCAAACAACTCTCCATTACAACCATAGCCTTGTGGATGGTCTGCTGAACGGCTGCCAGCAAAGTCTTTACTGGGACAGGATGGTGTAACACCGAGTAGTGTTCACTACATAGAAAAAACAGTGACTCCTGGAAAACTAGCCTATTGTGACATGATCATTCACTTCTAACCTCTCCATAACATTAATTTCAATTTTTGTCTATCATTCCCTCAAAGTGGGTGTTCATGCTACAAACTGGGTGATATTTTGCCTTATGGGCACCTCTAGAAAACACAGTCTTGCCTGGCTGGCATGGCACAGTGGTTGAATGTCAACCTACGAACCAGGAGGTCATGCTTGGATTCCTGGTCAGGGCACATGCCCGGATTGCAGGCTGGATCCCTGGGGGGACAAGGCATGCATGAGGCAGCCAATCAATAATTCTCTCTCATCATTAATGTTTCTGTCTCTTTCTCCCTCTCCTTTCCTGTTGAAATATATATTAACCAATCACCAGCTGCTCTCAGATGTATCCTCTATACATCCCCATTGTGGGGCACGCAGGAGGATTCTCTCTCCTCATTGATTTTTCTACCTACCCCTTCCTCTCTGAAATAAATAAAAAATATTTTAAAAAAACAAAACACAGTCTCTGGCAAAGGTAAGGAGGTGATTGAAGAATGCAGAACAAGTGACCCCCCTGCTTTAGTGGCTCTCCTGGCAAAGCCCCAAATACTTGGGGACTACCTGAATGGCTCCCAAGGCAGGGTGTGGGCAAGGTGGTCTCAAGAGGAGACAAACCCATCTATACCCTCCTGCCCACTTGGGGTTTGTACAGATTAAGGTGAACATCCAGGGAAGCACTGAAGGGAAGGTACAGTCTAAAGGGCACTGCGTGGTAAAAGTGAGAAACAAAGGCCAGGGTTTATTCCCTGTGCTTTCCTCTTTTGAGTTAGGGAGAGCAGGATACCAGGAGTGCTTTAGACCTATTGTTGAAACCTAGGAGGCCACTGCATTCACTGGTTTATTCACTCATTAAACACCCTGACTACTTAGCTGCTGTGTAGTGGGCACTGTGGGGAGTTCAGAGGGAGGAGGGTGGAAATGTAAGTTGGACAAAACCTTTGACCTCAAGCTGCTTATAGTCCGTACAACAGAGAGACAAGGAAACACATCCAAAAATAAAAAATAGAAGTATAAAGGCTCATCATAACATGATGTGAAGAGAATACAAAGCATAAAGGAGAAAATAATTACTTTCACCTGGGTAAGAGGAACGTGGTCTGGGCTTTGGTGACATGAGCCAGATCTTAAAGAAAAAACCTTATCAAGGAAAAGTGAGATAGTGGAATTCTGAGCAGGTGGAACTATCAATGGAAAGGCACAGACATGTGAAACAGTGTGGCGCACTCGGAACCCTTGACACCAGGCTAATGGATTTTCAACTCCATCCCACTCTTGGGGAGTGCCACAGAAAGTTGGGGGCAGCAGAGTCCCTTTATGTAAAACGTGTTTTAGAAACATCACTGTGGCTAAGGAGGAACGGGCAGATCAGATGAAGGCCAGACTGAAAGCAGGGAGACCCAATGAAAGTTATCACCCAAATTCAGGGACAGGCAATAGGGGTTTGTGCTAGGGCAGGGACCATAAAAATGTAGAAAACAAGGCTGGTTGGAGCCAAGTTTATGAGCTTGAGTCACGATGGGTTTAAGGAATGAGGAGGAGGAACAGCATCTAAAATGACTCCTACCTTCTTGGGTGTAGGAAAGGAACACAGGGGGAGCAGTTTTGAGGAATGTGTGTTAAATGATGAGATTGGAATATTTTGAGTTGGAGGTTCCTCTTGCTCATTCAAGTTTAAAATGTAGGAGGTTGATGCTGAATAGAATATATGAGAAAAGGGGGATCAATAAGGGGAAGGGGACATATGTAATACTTCCAACAATAAAGTTTTAAGTATATCTAGATATCTAGATAAATATAGGGAAATATATATATACATATACATATATATGAATATATACATATATATATATAAATGTATATATATAATATATATATATATGAATCATCTCTTCTAAAAGTGAGCAGAGCCTCAGCAATGAGGCACCCTAGATCTATTTTTAAAGCAGAAAACTGTGCACTGGGAAGAATGATAGGAATAAGAATCACAAAGGAATACTAAAGAAGAACAGATTGTCCTGTAATGGACACAGTAAATTTCTGCTCAAATTTACTGTATTTGACTATAAATACAAAATTCTCACTGTCTAGTACAGTGGTTGGCAAACTGCAGCTCGCAAGCCACATGCGGCTCTTTGGCCCCTTGAGTGTGGCTCTTCCACAATATACCACATGCGGGCACGCACGTACAGTGCAATTGAAACTTTGTGGCCCATGCGCAGTACCTTCTTGGGTGTAGGAAAGGAACACAGGGGGAGCAGTTTTGAGGAATGTGTGTTAAATGATGAGATTGGAATATTTTGAGTTGGAGGTTCCTCTTGCTCATTCAAGTTTAAAATGTAGGAGGTTGATGCTGAATAGAATATATGAGAAAAGGGGGATCAATAAGGGGAAGGGGACATATGTAATACTTCCAACAATAAAGTTTTAAGTATATCTAGATATCTAGATAAATATAGGGAAATATATATATACATATACATACACTCCCTACATGCCACTGAGAATCTGGCAATGCTGTCTCCAAACCAGACCCGAACCCGTCCCCCGTCCCCTGCTGTCACCACTCACCACCCGCTCCAAGGCACCCGTATCCAGCAGCCTCCTCCCTGGTCTCCTAGAGCAGTGGTCGGCAAACTGCGGCCCCTTGAGTGTGGCTCTTCCACAGAATACCACGTGCGGGCACGCACGTACAGTGCAATTGAAACTTTGTGGCCCATGCGCAGAAGTTGGTATTGCAAGCCACAGTTTGCCACCCACTGTTCTAGTACCTTTGGTGGATCTCTCATAGTTAAAAAAGAAAAATAACAATTTTTCCCTGTTTCTTAAACTTTGTGTGGAAATCACTTCACGAAAAGTGACAAGTGACTTCATTTTCATTTTTATTTTACTTTTCATTAAACTGAAAGTGCTGCTTCTGAGCAGAAATGGATGAGCATTTGAAGGATCATCTTGTATGAAATCAAGTCCATCTAAAGCATTTCCTATTTTTTTTACTAGAATTACCAATACATTAAGAAGACTCATATTTCTTTAAAAAGAAAACAAAAGTCCACTTTCCCATAACTTAGGTCAGAAAGGCTGCTTCTTCTTTGCTGGGGTTTTTTTTATAGTTGCAGCTTCAATTTGGGATAATTTTTATGAGGCAAAGAAGACGTAGATCTTTCTGCAAAAAGAGGAACTTTCACAATTAGTGAAAACCAAGAGTGCTGACACGAGGGGCAAGGGGAAGACGACGTGACCACAGCCCTGGGGGAAGGGAAGCAGAGCCCCCAGCCTACCTTCCCAGCCTGCGTGCCGAACCCACACACACCCCCATGCTTACGGATGCTTTTCATGTGTCCCACGTGATTCCCAGGCAGGTACCACAATAAAGAGCAAAATGCCTATCTTTGCTTCTAATATTGAATCCAGCTGTGTTTATGCCTCCCCGACCACCTCTTTTTCTTCCTTCCCTAGTATTTTGCACAGACAAAATGTTTTCAGGCCAGACAGGCAACCTTTCAACTTCATGGCCCATGTAACTTCTTAATAGCAAAAGCCTTTTGGAGGCTTGTTTTCAAAAACTGCAAGAACCTGGTAGAAGCCATAGTCATGTATAAAAGGATATCCTTTTCTTGGAAGGAGAAACTTCAAAGCGATCCCAAGCATGCCAGGCAGAATTCGCTGCTTTTCCAGTAAATATAATCTATTTGGGCCAGAGAACTCTAGATTTTTGGATAAATTCAAAGATAACGAGCCTGTGTTGGGTGTGGCATTTTTGTTTGTATCCTAAGCTGGAAAACGTCATCACTTGGAAATGTATAATATCACAAGCTGGTCACTCAGAAAGTGGAGCAAAGTTTAACTTTGGGTTTGCTGAGCCTTTTTTTAAAGAGCCATCAGCAAGTATGTGGGCAGGCCCGAGAGTTAGGGGCTAAGTCTGGACACAAGAGGCAGGGGTGGACGAGAAGTCTGTGTTCCAAGGCGTGTTCACTGCGGATAAACAGGGCAGGCAACATCTGAGAAAGGGAGGTTAAAGGATTCAATATACAACTTTTAAGGACGCAAGACATACTGTAAAAAAATTATTATATTATAAGTCATTTATATGTATTTGTTAAAGAATTTATATTAAGGAACTGCAGAGGAGGTTTCTTATAAGTGTGTGTGTGTGTGTGTGTGTGTGTGTGTGGTTTAACTTGTGTTCTTAACCTTCATTATAAGATGTCCCAGCAGGAGCTCAAATTTCAGTCTTTCACACACTCACCACAATCTTCCCTCATAAACCTTACCAAAATCTCAGTTGGACCATTGCTGGGTTTTCTGCTGGCCCATCCATTACCTTCCATTCTGTAGAAAACCCATCTCCGCAAAGCCCACAAACATCTTTTTGGTGAGGGGGGGTAGGGGTTGGGAGGAATTGTTTACTCTTCCTGTTACTTAGAGCTGCCCCAAGTGAGCTCTGTAGCTCTTTATCTCTTTATGTTCATAACAAACACAGTGTGCAAGCTTCTCTTTACCATATGCAAAATAAAGTCTCAAGATCTCTGACAAAGGAATTCATGAGCCAGCCGAGTCCATGGCTGTAAAAAAACAGTGTCTTGCGGAACAGAATGGAAGGAAAATATAGATAGAGTAACGATGCTGACTGGAATAATTGAGATTTAATTGCACTGAGCACAAGTTGAGAAGTCAGAAACACACACATTCTAATCCTACTTTTGCCACTGACTCACTGGGCAGCCATTCACTTCCCTTTGTCCCAACATCTCCATGGTGTAATTCAAATATCTACCCACTTATCTGGGATACACAAAGTTATCCATTTTTAAAAATTCAAATATAGCGTTATACTAAGTTATATATATGGTTAATATAAAAAGCATATTTTTCAAATATCTGTTCCTTAGGAGAAAAATGAAGTCTCTAATCTTCTTAGAGTCAAAGAAATAAGGGGCCAGGAACCCCTGAGGCCCTTGAGTCTGGACAAATACCTTATTTATTATTTATTTATTTATTTATTTATTTGCAGCTAAGAAAGTCTGGCTGGTAGTTCCAGATTGAATCTCACAGGCATCGGTAGTTGACAGACACGAGGGTTTAAAGATTCAGAAATTCAGCTTCAGCCAGTGGAGCCAATGGGGATCATGCTCTATGCAACAGGCTCACACTACCCACCCACCCGCCACCACCCGCCTCAGGAGAGCAACTGATCAAGCAAACACAAATGAACTAGTGAGCTGGCCTGGTGTGGGAACTGAGTCTACAGAGGTCTCCCTTTCTTGGTTGTGTGGGCCATCCAGTAGACCCACTATGGAGCAACTACGGAGCAAGTTCCTCTTCCCTTCAGAAGGAGCTCCTGCTGGAAATAGTTCTCCTCTCCTCCAAGGGAGGAGGTGTCTATACCAAGAACACAGGCTGGCTGCCCTGACATAGAAATGAGTCTTGTCTAAATACAGCTGGATACACTTCTCATTCCTTGGCTTGCCTTTTCCTGGGTCCTATACATAACACACTCTTCTATTATTGCAGCCCAACAATTAGTCAAATTGCAATGCAGCTGAGTAGCTCATGACTTTCTTAACACGCTACATCTAGGCTTTTGCTTACAATATCCTAGGACCATCAGCAGCATTTTAACAAAAGATCTCTTAAGGCCATCTCCTTCATGTTCCGCTGATCCTTTCTAGTTTCTGTTTGATGGGACAGGTTTTCTCACCTGGTCCCCAAATTTTGAGAGTATGCCTTCTGAGCCTGCAACAGATATGCCCCAGGGTGCCTCTGAAGACAGAATCAAAATGTGTGTAACATGTGTTCCATTCTCAAAGGAGCTAACGATGTAATGAGAAAAATCAGACCCACAAAGGCTCTAGTTAGTTTTATCTCAGTAAAGCATGGTTGACAGTATAGTTCTCAAAAGGCAATCCATGGACCAATGTAAAATCTATGCAAATGTTAAAAATATAAATTCCCTGGTCCCCACACAACACCAACAAATTAGAATCCATTTTGGTAGAATCTACATGGTAAGATCTGAGAATCTGTTTTGCTTAGTTTTTACTTCCGTAGGCCTTTCTTATCTTTTCCGGTTGGAATCCCACTCTGCCATTACTTTGGGACATACACCGGGAAGTTACTAAGCGTCCCTGAGCCTTAGCTTCCTTATCTGTAAAACACTTCGAATACCTTCCCCTTGGGATTTTTGTGAAGAATAAATGAGATACTATAAGGAAATGACCTGGCACAATATAGGCACCTTAGGAATGGTAGCTGTCAACAACAATAATAAGACAGCAATGCAAGGGAGATGGCCTTATATCTGGAGCAGGAAGGAAACCATGAGGGGCCAAGTGCAACGGTGGGAAGTGCACTGAGGGGCAGATGCAGCTGAGAGCGCTCAGACACCATTTATCCCGAAAACAGGCACTGCCTCCAAGTGCAGACTCAGCTGGCAGCATGAGCAGCACAACAGGAAAGAGAAGGGATGTCCAGGCCACAAGCAACCTCAGACAAGCAGGCAGCCATGTGATCCTGCAATTCTACTTCTAGGTATATACCCAAAGGAAGTCAAATCACTGTCTCAACAAGATATCTGCACCCCATGTGCACTGCAGCATTATTTACTATAGCCAAGATATCAAACAGCTTAAGCATCCATCCGATGAATGGACAAAGAATATGTGATTTTATATATATACTCAGCCATAAAAAAGAAGGAGATCCTGCCATTTGCAATAACATGAATGAACCTGGAGGACATTATACTAAGTGAAATAAGCCAGACACAGAAAGACAAATATCACATGATTGCACATATGTGGAATCTTAAAAAAAAAAAATGAACTCATTGAACATAAAATGGTGGTTACCAAAGTTTGGGGGAGTGGGGGTGGGAATACAGGGAAGGGGAGATATTGATCTAAGGGAACAAATATTCACTTATATGGAAGTTGACTGATTAATGTTAAAATCAAAGTGTAGAATAAAGCTGATACCCATATTCAACATTGTATGTACTTTGCTTTTAGTTACAAAATATTTAGAATTCTTTCCCTCAGACACTCATAGCTGAGGTGTTCATTTCACCTGCTTATTTCACCTCTTAATACCACCAAAGTGACTGGGATTCAGTGAGGGCAAGGAAACCAAATGGCTAGTAACCCAGCATGGCTATCTGAAATTCTGATGGAAAAATGACTTATGATCATGTCTCACAAAGTGTTTAAAGCTCAACCTAAGACCTGAAGTAAATAAGTTCTGGAAACCTAATGTACAGCAGGGTTACTATCATTAAAATTTGCTAAAACAGTATATCTCAAGTGTTCACACACATGATAACTACAGGAGGTGGTGGATATGTTAACTAGTTTGGTTGCAGTAGTCATTTCATAATGTATACATATATAAAAATATCACATTGTATCCCTTAAATATAGTACACAATTTTTATTTGTCAAAAACAAGAAAAACAAAAGTTAAAAAAAAGAAGAAGCAAGCAACCAAACCTTGGTTACCCCTTAGGAT
>NW_006300376.1:3193848-3204730 GCF_000327345.1 Myotis davidii | reverse complement strand
GAATCCAGTCTCTCACAGACATAACAAGGGACCATGACACAGGCGGTTTCCAAAGATGGGGACTTAGGTACAGAGACTAGGACAGAAGCCCAGATATCAAAACTCAAAGACAAGTGACCACAGAGGACAGGGCTTAGAACTCCTCAGTTCTTTCAGGGAACTTCAGCGTAAGTCTTGGTCATCAATTGGTTTGACTCAGTCAAAAGCCACAGTGAGGCCAGAGCAACTGGAACAGTGGGGCTGGACAGACCCGGGTAGAGTCACTGGAGTCATTCCCTGTAAAGGAGACTGGCCGAGCAAAGCACCTCGCTCGGACCTGTGCAGTGAGGAGGGTGGGAGTGAGCAGGAGGCCAGACAGTAGTGAAAGTTGTATGATGGGGAAAACAGAGGTCTTTTCCTTCCCCTGCTAACAAAGCCTGAAAGCATTTCTTATTTAGCTTCTTCCTCCTTCCCCATTATCTGAGGAAAGACCAAAACCACAGCAGTATGTTCTCTAGGGAAAAAGAGAGAAGCAGAACTGAGCTGGCTGGAGAGTAGGCAGCGTGACAAATTGGAAGGCACGTGCTGGAGGGTCTGAGGCAGACAAGAGAGGGATCCCAGACACTGAGTGACAGGGAGCTGGGGGGAGGGTGGGGAAGAGGAGAGGGAGAGGCTCCCTAAAATTTGGGAGCACTAGAGAAGAGGGTAGAAAATGTAAAAAAAGAAAGAAAGAAAATTGCTGCAAACGGTGTACAGTAAAACTCTCCCACGTTAGCAAGTGTCTCAAAAAGATGAGAATTCCTGTCTTCTATGCTTCTTTAAATGCAGCACTTTGAGACTGGACCACATGGGCCCCAGCTGTCTCATGGTTGAAGTTAGTGGGAGTGCAATGCTGGACGAGCAGCCTAGACCTGCAAGACCTCCCCCATGATCACATCTGGAGAGTGAGAGCCAGATCTGTGGGCATCCATGCCAAAGCCTCCTGGGCTGTTAAGGTCTGACCGGCCCAACTTCAGTGCCCCCAGGCATTTGCAGGTCACACCCAGTCCCATTGCACAAATCTTTGGACCTCCCCCATACTGTGTCTTCTCGCATTGTGCAGTGGTGCTAATCGCATCCGCAAATCGCGCGGGTGACAAGAGATAGACGAAACAAGTATACAAGACGAGTGTGGATGGGAGAGCTGGAAGGGGTCGACCTCAGCGAACGTACCTCCATCAGATTGAGGACGTTTTTAGCCAAGGCCAGCTTAGGAGGACCCTAATTAAGTGAATAACAATGTACCTACCTATATAGTTTAAGTTTAAAAAATGTGGCTCTCAAAAGAAATTTCAATCATTGTACTGCTGATATTTGGCTCTGTTGACTAATGAGTTTGCCGACCACTGATCTAGGGCCTTCTAAGTGCCTGCCCCTCCCCAAGTATTAACCTTCTCTGAGGAAAGTAAGTGCTCCCACATCGTACCCTCAGCCTGCCCAGCCCTCCTTCACTTCACCCTGCCAGCACGACCAGCCTTGGCCTCACTCACCACTTTACTTATAACCTCAACCCTGCAAACCATGGAAACCACAGGACATACCCCACTCCCAGAGCTCATGCCCCCATGAGGTGATTCTACCTCAATCAAGCAATTAATCAACCAGGAGCCAGCATAAGCATCTAGGCCCTCCAACAATAAGAGACACAGTGCCAGGCCCAGTGGGGAAATGGAGGTAAACCCTTGCAGGAAAAGGACATGCATGATTCCTGAATCCAGACTAGTTAAATCTGGTGAGGGAGAGGAGAGGGTACAGGCCACACTAGGATTCAGGCTTCTCAGTGGGACCGCACACACCACATCTGGGGCAATAAGTGTAATCTCAGGCCTCGCCCACTGAGTGGCAGAGGTGCTGTGAATTGCCAGCCCTGTCAAGCTGGGCTCGCAAACAGAGCAGCTTACACCCTCAGCAGTGGGAGCTGGAGTGAGGGAACCTGCTGTGAGGGACAGGCTGCAAGGTGTGAGCTCAGGGCCGGATGGAGGTCAGTCCCAAGGAGGGGCTCTCACGAGTGGGGCAGGAGGCTGGAGGTGAGGGGAGGCACAGGTAGGTGCTTTATGTATGTCATCTCCTTTCAATCACTCTGGGAGACATTAGTTCCATGTTACAGCTGCTCGGTTTTTCCTGAATCACAGCTAATTTGTGGCAGAGCTTTGAACAGACCTGTGTGTCTGATTCTACATCCTGGGCTTGTTCCCACATCACCAGTGAGCGTGAACTAGACACCACAGAGAGACACAGAATCAGGCCCCAAAGTGTGCCGTGGGTGAGACCCAACAGTAACTGAGATCTGTGTCAAAATCAGGGAGGGTGGTGGGCGGTGAAATGAGTGGGAGGAGACGTGAAACAAGATTAGCCATGTGTTCATAACGGATGAGGCTTGAGGGGAGTGAGGGTTCAGAGTATTATCCTATTTTTGTATGCTTGAAATTTTCTATAATACAAAACAAACTCTTTCAGATGTGCCATGTGAGCAGTCACATTAACACACCATTTCCCCTGGCCTTCGCAGTCACTAAACACACACTCTTTGGTTTTGTGCTTCCTTTTGGTTATAAAACTGAACGCATTTAGCAAATTCTCACACCTTCCTAAGAATTTGCTTCTGGATTGAGTAAACACACACATTAGGAAAAGGACATTTGCAGAAATTTCTTGTTACATGGAAATAAGATACTTAAGAAAAGAGGCTTTTCTTATTATAATATTAAGAGAGAAGAAACAGGATATCTATACTAATAAAAGGATAATATGCTAATTAGACTGGACGTCCTTCCAGACAAAGCCATGGTGGCAGGGCCAAGGCAGACACAGTTAGGGGTGATCAGGCCAGCAGCAGAGAGCAGTTAGGGGGATCAGGCTGGCAGGGGAGGACAGTTAGGGGGATCAGGCTGGCAGGGAGAGCAGTTAGGGGATTCAGGACAGCAAGCAGGTGAGCAGTTAGGAGTCAGCAGTCCCAGATTGCAGTTTAACGAGCAATTGGACATCCCCCAAGGGGTCCCATATTAGAGAGAGTGCAGGCCAGGCTGAGGGACACCCCCCTCCTTGCATGAATTTCGTGCACCACGCCACAAGTAATTCCATAAAATGAATCATAAAATGAATTTTATTTAAATCCATATATCGAAGAAGTAAATTCCCTAAATAAAAATTGTGGAATTAATTTCTGGATTTTACAAATGACATTGAACATGCATTCATTTTAGGACCCCAAGAAAAGTATTTTAAATAATGGTGCGTGTTTTAAAGGGACTTAGGGATACAGAAGTGGATTCATTAAACTCTTCGGTCTGCAGCACTGTCATCATTGGTCTAGCCGTGCTTTTTCATTATTAGTGAGGCTGCTGTTAATCAAACGCCATTGTGTGCCCGGCGATGCACAGCTTACTTCTAATCTTTATAACAATCCTGCCAGTTAGATGTTTTCAATTCTCATTTGGCCCTGATTCTGAACTCAGATCTATTGACCTGACGCCTGTTTTGTTCCATCACACGTTACCACCTGCCTCTTGCATTCTTACAGTCTAGAGTGAAGGCAGGAGAAGCAGGTCACAGGAGAACAAGGACTAGAGGCTTACATCTCCGACTGTGGCTTGGGTTTCCTCCACGTTATTGTGGCCCACATTGCTCAGCAGCCTGGGTCTGGCCAGGACAGGGCTGATGAACCTCCATCTGGCCAATGACGCGGACGAGCCTGTCCTTCCTTCCCCTGAGCTGACAAACTATAATCCCAGCACCCCACTCTATGAGTTGGTCACTGCTGATTTATACTGTAAGGTGACCATTCTCTCAAAATAACAATTCGCCTATGATTTAGTTATAGGCCTTGGAAGGGAGAATGTTTTCCATCAAACATTACGTCATTAAAGGGGAAATGAGCCAAGATCCCCTTCCCCTCCCCGGGACAACAGGAGCCACTACCTGGTGACCATGATGAAGAATAGAGGGGGAACAGATGTCTCTCATGAGGCTAGAGACAGACATGGAAGATGGGGGAAAGTCAGGAATCTGGGCCAGATGATAAGAAGAGGTTCCAGATAACTGTCCAGATGGGCTACTGGGCCTGGAGGCCTGGTGAGTTAAGAGGGCAGGTTGGCCAGTTCATAACTGTCCTCAAACAGGATGATCCGGTCAGTAAGCCGGGTCTGGGAGTTCACAGGCTCTGAGTTGTGAGAGCCATGCTTTCTTCTAGATTCCGCCACTCTCTGAGCGACTGTGAGGCCTACGGCAAACCGAATTGATTTCCCTCTTGGTGAAACACGGAGACTGCTCCTTGCCAGGAAGGTTTCTTGTGCTATGAAGTGTGTTGAGCAACTCAATAAAAAGTATTATATACATAGCTCTGTTTTACACCAAATTCCCCCCAGAAAGGGCCAAATCATTTCCCCTGGTAACTACTGCTGCCCGCCGCACACCAATTCCCCTGTGGGAGGTTAACCACTGTGGCGGCACAGCTGTGCACAGTCCTGCGGCCTCTCCCACCTGGACGCCCCACAGCGGGTGCTGGGCTCCATCTGTGTTCCAGGCCCTCGGAGACCTGGGTGTTGAATGTTGCCTACTCGTGGTCTCTTCTTTGTTCTACTCCAATGACAATAACCATAAGTACTTCTACCCTTCACAGCCTCCTCAGCTATAAAAAGAATAGGTAGGGATCAGGCTTAGAAGAAAAAAAGCCCAGGAAAGTGTTTGGGATGACTTTCTTCATGTAAAGAAATGGAGACCAAGAGGTGGTGTATCTCATAGAAATCACCCACCTTCACAAAGCAGGGGGAAACCAGGCCTGAGGCCTGAGTGTCTGATGGTGGGTGAGAGGTAAAACCCCAGCAATAGATTAAAGTAGCTCATTGGTCATTGCTAAGTGATGGCCAGCTGTTTTGACCTCAATTGCCAGGCTATTGACTATAGTTAGCATAGTGCCTGTCTGCCCTTTGCAGGTCCCCAGGCAGTTGCATGATGTCCACTGACTTCGGGCCACCTGGTTTCGAACATCTCACCTTATATTTGGCTGCGATTCCAAACACGAATCCTGAAATCTGCAATGCCTTAAGATAATTAAAATAAGGGGAAAGAAGGCATTTAATCCCAAGGTATTTGCACAGAATTTTTGCCAAAACAAGTGTTTGCTCTGTTTTTATGGGGCAGGACATTATATAAAACAGCTAAACTGACATAGGATTAGGCATCAGCTTTGGCTTGATTTTATATTTTAATGATTCAGAAATGACTAGCCATGACACAGTCAGTAACCCTACATCAAATTAATTTACCTTCAAAAGCACCTCTATGTGTATGTGGTTTTGGTTCATGTGGGTTTTCTGTTTTTGTTTTTTGGTTGTTGGGCTTTTTTTTTTCCTTTGTAGTATGCAGGGAAGATGGTGGGGAAAATACATATTGTATTTTATTGAACCTCATGTGAAAAATAGTTTAAGACACTGCTGACGCAGCTGCAGCTGGGCTCAGTGAAGCCTAATTATAGTGCCTGTAACACACGATGCTGCCCAGAAGTGCTGACTACCACTGGGCAGACACAACAGACGTTTTGCTGTACAATATTAATAACAATAGGAAGAATATTATCATAAATGTTTTGAGTGAAGCCCCCAATCTCTATTTCAAGGTTTAGAAAAATCTGATTTTCCAGGCAGTGATAACCACTGAGAAACCAGGCTTCATTATAGACTAATAGACCAGCAACTAACACAGGCTGAGACTGCTGGACTCCTCAGTCACCATGACTCAATCCTTCACTCATTATTCTAGCAATGCTCTAGATGCTGGGGACAAAGTTAGAGAGAATGTATGACCCATGATCTCAAGGGGGCCAAAGTCCTGGGGTTCATACATTAAAAATCTTGGACTTAAATCTATGTTTTCTAAATCAAAAAACTGCCGAAGAGCATGGCTGGTGTGGCTCAGCTGTTCAGTGTCAACCTATGAACCAGGAGGTCACCATTCGATTCCTAGTCAGGGCACATGCCTGGATTGTGGGCTCAATTCCCAGTATGGGGGGTGGGGGAGTGGTTGCAGGAGGCAACTGATCAAAACATCATTGATGTTTCTATCTCTCCCTCTCCCTTCCTTTCTTAAATCAATAATTTTTCTTAAAACTGCTGAAGAAATGAATGATAAATTAACTCCAGATAACATGAATTGCTGAACAGAAGAAGATACAGAAAGAAGTTATGCAGCAATCCCTTTGCTGAGTGCTATAAGAAGATTCTTAAATAGAGAGAATTGAAAAGTATATGGTGCCCCAATATACCTGGCATTATACTGATAGCAATTAAAATAGACATTATTTCTGCCCTAACGATAAGAGATTACCACTTAAATAGTGCTTACTATATGCAAAAAAATTCTAAGCACTTCACAAACATTAAATCATTTAACCCTCAAACAACCTGGTGAAGTGAATATCATTACTATCCCCATTCTACAGATGAGAAATCTGAGAGGACAGTAATTCATTCAACTTTACTCAGCTACTAAGTGGTGGGGCCAGGATTTGAACTCACGCAAGAGGGCTTTGGAGACTTCTCAGCCATTATGTTACACCACTTCCTTCTAAAAAATGGCTACATTAAAAGCAAAGAACCCATACATAAACACTGTACACAAGTTGCTAAATTTGTTTCTCATGGGGGCACAGGATAATAATTCTGAAACTGCTTTACATTTATATCATGGTTGAACAAATGGACAGTGGACAGTGGGAGTAGGGTTTTCTATGTGGGAGAGTGTTACAGATAAGCAAGCAAGAAAGGCTAGTATGAATCCTGTGGTGTGGATTAGAGTCAGAGACACCACTATAAACTCATATTTAGCTTAATATATACACTGATTAAAGGATACAGAAATGACTATAGATGTGTGCTTATACGGCTAGTATTACACAGATATTCCTGTCTGCAGACAGGGCCTAGGAGCAGTGAGACCCAAGAGCAATATGCACACCCAGCACCAGAAACCACTGGTTTCTAAATACTATTTAACCATAAAAGGAGCCAGTGCTCCGTGAAGAAATGGCTGCTTCTAGGACTGGAGCATGGAAAACACAAGATGTCCCTGGAGCATCTTGTCATACCAGGAAAGAGAGAAGTGCTCAAAAAAATAAAAATAAAACATAAGATGGGGCATGAAAAAGGACACAAGAACCAACCTGAAAGAGTTCCCCGTGAACAAAGCTGGAACAATTTAAGCAACAAAATAAGTAACATTTTATAGGATTATAACCCAAAGTATAAAATATATATGAGTCCATACTAAGATATAAGCAAATGAATAAATAAATGGACAAAGAGAGACAAATCTTCCTCACAGCAGCATTCTCAGCAGGTATGCAAATACTTTTCATATTCCCTCCCTGCTCCCTGCTTGGGGATGGGCTGAGCTTAGTGACTCACTTCCAAAGAACACAGTAGGGAAGTGGGAAAGTAATGACTTCGCAGTGGAGAAACCTGCCTGGCAATGTTATCTTAACCGAGTGGTGAAGGTTAACATCCTCAGAGATATCACGTGGATACTGTGTACCCTGTCATATGATGTGACAAGAAGGGCACTCTACCTCTGTGGTATTCTTCCAAAAAACCCATCACCTCAGTCTCATTATAGGAAAAGATCAGTACTACTCTTTCAGACTGACAGCCATGAAAAACAAGGGAAGACTGAGAAACTGTCACAGACCAGTGGAGACATGACAATTAAATGCAGTGCAGTGTTCTGGACTGGGCCCTGGAACAGGAAGAGAACGTTACTGGAAGGAAAAAACTGGTGCCCTGGCCAGTGTGGCTCAGTGGGTTAGAGCATCATCCCATACACCAAAAGGTGGTGGGTTCAATTCCCAATCAGGGCACATACCTAGGTCATGGGTTTGATCCTCAGTCAGGACACAGTGCAGGAGGCAACCAATTAGTGTTTCTCTCTCTCTTTCTTCCTCTCTCTAAAAATCAATTTTGAAAAAAAAGAGAAAAAAAACTATTGAAAGACAAAGTCTAGAGTTCCATTAGTGGTAAAGTACCAATGTCAGTTTCTTCATTTTGTAATGTAAGATGTTAACATTAGGACAATTGGGTGATGGGCTTATGGGAACTCTCCATTGTCTCTTGACAACTTTTTTGTAAATCTAAAATTATTTCAACATAAAAAGTTTACTTAAGAAATTATCATATTCCAAAATAGGCAAGCTATGTAAAGTACGTAAAAGAGCAACTATATATTACGCCAAGAAAAAAAAAAACTTGAAGTAAAATCATAACAATTTTCATGTTAGCATTAGTTTTCTGCTATGCAGAATTACAGACTGTTATTCCTTGATTCTGCATAAGGTGCTTTTGGGGGAATATGAAACCAACCACCAACGCTTCCTGGGTACATGCCTGGCACTGTTCTAGGTACTAGGAATGCTCTGGCGAACAAGATATGCTCCCTGCCTCCAAAGAACATCCAGTCTCATTGGAGAGAAAGAGAAGTCAACACAAAATAAAACACAGCATCATAAGTCCTGCCTGAGAGGTAATTTTAAAAGGTATCTGACCAATTCAATGCCCGGGCACCATGTAGGACAGAGATGTCTCCTGGAAGAGTCCACGAATGATCTAATGTGCCTTATGACCGTCACAGGAACCCTGGAATGGTCATATACACGAACCTTCTTCTTACTGCACAGAGCACATTTGGGAAATACAAATTTAATCATTCCATCTCTGCCTAAAATTCTTCACATGCTTTCCATTCCTCTTAGGATCAACACAAAGCTTCTTGCCATGTATGAAGGCTAGTTTTGTATTTCATGTTGTCTAGGCCATTGTACCCAGTAGTTGCCTTCTAATCTAGGTGTTGCTGTGAAGATATTTTTAGATGTGCCTCACATCTACAGTCAGTCAACTTTAAACAAAGAAGATTACCTCAATTATGTAGTGGCCCTTGTTCAATCATCTGAAGGCCTTCAAAGCAAAACTGAAAGTTTCTCAGAAAAGAAGAAATTCTGATTCAAGATTATAGCATCAATTTTTGCCTGTCTGCCTCTCTGTCTTATAGACTTCAGACTTGCCAGCTCTCTTAATAGATAGATAGATAGATAGATAGATAGAGATAGATAGGTATATAGATAGATATATAAATTAATATATTTATGTAGGATTATGTCATATTATTTATAATATTATATTATTAAAATTATATATAATGTGTAAGATATAGAGGATATATATACTATGTATCCTATTATGAAAGATATATAAGGTGTATATATATATATATATATATATATACATATATATATGTTATATATCCTATTGGTTCTATTTACATATAAACGGTATATATGTACTATTGGTTTCATTTCTGTAGAGAACCCTGACTGATATCATGATCGTGGTTTCCAGGCTTCATACAATATGGCTTCTACCCTCCGCACCAGCCACACCTTCTACTCCACTCTTCCTCACACTGGCCTTTTCTCATCCTCTTCTTATCCTTTCAACTCATCCTGTCCCTTCCTTCCACAGGCTGTTCTCTCTGCTTGGATCACTCTTCCTTCACTTCCCGATTATTATTTATTCATGCCTCAGCCCTTAGCTCAAATTCTTACTCAGGAAACCTTCCCCCACCTCCCAATGTCAAACCCCCTGAGCATCAGCTTTCAAAGAACCTCACATCTCTCCTTTGTACCTGGACACATTGCAATTTCAGTGTTCCTTGCCATCTCAGCTCTACACAGGCACTGTCTGATTTTGCTCAATTTTTTGTAATTATATTTTCTAGCACAATGTTTGGGACATAAAAGGTTCTCAATGAATATTTGTTTAATGAATGTGAACAAATGTTATAAGAGCAGAAAATTGCCTCTGTCCACAGCTACAGCCTCTGAACTTCTTTACAGGTAGAATCCAGTGACCCTGTCCTCTTGACAACTCATCAAGTTGAAACTCAAGGTCAAAGAAAAGGGGAACTCGGGGAGGCAGTCAAAGCAGGGAGAAGGAGGGGGCTTTACTTGCCAGAGACAGAAATGTCTCTGCAGATGGGCTGGAGGTGGTCAGTGTGGCTGCAGTCGGTGGTTGACACCGACTTCTCCAAAAATACCACCTGCCTCTTAACCAAAACCAAGGTTTATGTTATGGCATTTCCCACTTACTACCAGCTGCCAAATGTTGAAACTCTCAGAAGCACCTTTTTTAAGACTTAAAAGAAATATCAATTCTAGCCTATTAAAGAAGGGGAAAAGAAAAAAATATGCTCTTATGGACTTCTCTTTATATATAAATAAGGCTCAAACCTCAAAAACACCAAACTATAGCCAAATTTTGATAAGTATAGAGAGTGTTACTATTTCTTCTTCCGATTATTTTTACCCGACATACCAGCACTGGACAGCAAAGTGCCCCACACACCAACCCTGGTCATGTTTCCAAAGGCAGTAGCTACAGCTCACTCCTCAATTTATATACCTGGCAATTTTTTAAAATATATTTTTATTTTTATTTCAGAGAAGAAGGGAAAGGGAGAGAGAGAAACACCAATGATGAGAGAGAATCATTGATTGGCTGCCTCCTGCACGCCCCCTACTAGGGGGTCAAGCCCGCAACCTGGGCATGTGCCCTGACTGGAAATCGAACTGTCAACCTCTTGGTGCATGGGACAATGCCCAACCCACTGAGCCACAACGACCACGGCATCATGGCGACTATTTTCATCGAAAGCAGAAAATATAATATCTTATTTTCTTTGTGATGGGAACTTTGAGAGGTCACTTTACATGTTTCAGACATAGCACAATATACACATTTAATATGATGTTTCAGTTAATGGCAAAATACAAAATACGGACCCTTAACAATTATTAACTGATAAAAGGCAGAATTTAAGTTAA
>NW_006300376.1:3190009-3193815 GCF_000327345.1 Myotis davidii | reverse complement strand
ACAAAGGCACAGCAAATCCCATATTAGAATCTTTTAGGACTAACTCCCAGTCCTTCCTCCTGCCTTAACAAAGATCACTTTTCTCACTTGGAATAAAAAAAGAAATCTATAAAGGGCTGAAAGGTAGTTTTCATTATCAGACTTTTTCTTTTTCACATCCTCTCTTTTTCTTATTTATCCAGATGTGAAACCAACAGTAACCAAAATGTATTTGGAAATTTATTGAGTGCGATATAATAGAAAACCTTAAGGGTAGAATTTAGTATTGTTTATCCAATACATACTTTTTAAAAATTTGATTCCTTTTTGTTTGTTTGTTTATTTATTTTTATTTCAGAGAAGAAGGGAAAGGGAGAGAGAGAAACACCAATGATGAGAGAGAATCATTGATTGGCTGCCTCCTGCACGCCCCCTACTAGGGGGTCAAGCCCGCAACCTGGGCATGTGCCCTGACTGGAAATCGAACTGTGACCTCCTAGTTCATAGGTCGATGTTTAACCACGATGAGCCATGCCAGCCGGGCACATGTGGCAATTTTAAAGCATATCTTCAAATTCATTGGTATTCCTTCCTAGTGATAGGTAGGGTCTGTTTCTCCTGTTTTTGAACCTGGGTAATTTGTGACTCACTGTGCCCAATAAAGTATGTTGGAAGTGCAGCTGCGTGAGTCTTGGGGCTTGGCTGTGGAGGAAAATGCGGTGCCATCCTGTTCACGGGGGGCCAGTCATCATTGGAGCGCTGAGCTAGCAGGTGAGAAGTCTGACTTGCTTGAGGCTTCCATGCTGTGAGGCAGCCAAACCCCACAGGGCGGCCACATGAAAATACTCCAGCTGGCTGTCCCAGTCGTCAAGTCCTCCTCACCCAGGTGTCAAATATGCAAGTGAACAAGTTCCCAGATGACTCTAGTCCCCAGCTGTCTAGTCAACCTCAGACTTTGAGTCTTCTCAGCTGAGGCCTCAGACATGGGGGAGGGGAGGCTCAAATAAGTCATCCTCACTCCCTCCTTTCCAAATTCCTGCCCCCAACGCATGCTAAAATAGCCATGGCATGATGCCACCGTGTTTGGAGTGGTGTTTCTTATGTAGCAACAGGAACCAGAATAATATAGATGAATGAGAGTTATTTCTTAGATGTCAAAACAAGTGTCCAACTTTCTACACCGGAGTCAACACCCATCAACAGCCTTTACCACTGACAAATCCCTCAAATGTAAACAAACAAATAGAATGACCTAAGTATTTCATGAAACAAGTGGATTCTAAGCAGCTTTACCTATTCAAAGAGAAAAGAATTGTGTTTGGGGAAGAGGGTGCTCAATCAATGTTTGATGAATGAATAAAGAAATGGCCAAAGAACCATTTAATGTTTAGGTAAGGATACAACGGAAGATAAAGCATCATTTTCTGAGACCAAAGGCAACCTTAGTCCAGAGTTAAAAATAATAATAATAATAATAATTCCTACAGAACTCTATAGGGCTTTCCCTTGTGTTCTTATTTCATCATATTTAATGGTAGTTGTCAACAACCAAGTCACATGCCAAGGTATATACTTGCATATGCACTGACACTAAACTGAGCTGGATAAGAAACACATTCAATGACAGTAAGACTCAGAATTATTTTGACAATCTGGAAAAATGAAGATAAAAAAATGAGTGGCTGCACTAATGTTATCCCAGTGGGGAGCTGAAGAGATTATGCAAGGATCTTAAAGTCTTTTGGTGGGAGGTATTGGACTCACCATGCAGTCAATAGGAAGCTTTAGAATCCTTTAGAATAGGAAAGCATTGTGATGAAATGCAGTGTTTTAGAAAATTAATTTGCCATCTCTTTATGTGATGGATTCAAAGGAGAACAGACAGAAGGAAGAAGAGCCACTTAGCACTTAGGACATGTTTATAGTTCCACAACAATGAAAATATGTGGACCCAGACTGGTCTAACCACCGTGAGAGGAAAAGAGGGCAAGGGTGATTCGGTAGCAAGACCAGGAGAACCTGAGCAGCTGACTGGGTAGCAAAAGTACAGGTGAAGAAAGAGTCAAAGACAACTCAGAGGCCTTGAGTGAGAGGTCAGGAGAGCTGATGGAAACGAGAAAAAATGTAAGAGGAAGTATGCTTAGAGAAGAGAAAAACAAGCGCAGCGGGAATCTATGGATTTTGAGATAGTGCTAGCAAGACATTTAGGTTAAAAGGGTCAATGGACAGAGACAATGGATAAGCTTCAGGGGAGAAGACAGGCCTAGAGAAGTAGATTTGGGACTCATCAGCCTGGAGGGCTATTCCTAATGCCCTGAATGAATTCCCATATTTTCACCATATTAGACTCTGTTAGATCTTTGGTCTTCATGGCATATTGTAGAGCAGGATAAAAAGTTTTGAAAAATACTATATCTTTTTTATGTACTGAACTGCATAATTAGACCTATCATGCCATAGCCATTTTACTAATAACCTAATAATTAAAAACCAAAATGTGAATTGCCAAGAATTATATTCATTTGGACTCTCAATATATTTTGAAATATTCTCCCTACTTGCTTCCGCTGACAGCATTGGCCACAGAAATTTAGAATCATTTCTAATGCTTTTAAAGAATGTATGGGTGGCCACCATCCCTACTGCTCTCCACTTGAATAAATTGTAAGAACACCAAGAGCTTTTGGAGAGACAAAGAGAACCAAAGAATGTGCAGCTAGAAGTATCAGCTGTGCATATCTAATTCTAGCTAAAATTACTCCCAGGAGTTTCCATCTGTAGAAAGAGAAAGAAAAAGAGGAGAAAAATACTAATTCAATCAGGGAAGTCACTAGTGGCTAAAGATTCAGGTTGGCCACAAAGCACTATTAGAGTTGGGTACCAGAAGAGGTGCTGCTGCCACCACAACATTTGGGTAACTTAAACTGCAAAGTGCACATCTGTCTGTGGCCATCTGTCTGAAAGCATACTGGGGGTCAGAGGCACCGTGAAATACAGTGACCTGAAAGTGGAGTGAGATAAGATAAGGAGAGGAAAATATGTGAGGAATCTAATTGATTTCACTTAGGAAGAGAAGGCAAGCTGAAAGAAAGTGTGGGATGGGGTCTCCTTAAGTAAATTATGACTCAGCAAGTGCTATCTTATCTGTCTAAGAAAATAATTACAGGAAAGCAATGTTTCCTGAAAAGTGCCTCTGTGAATGAACCCGTCTGGAATAGAGACAGAGGATTCTGGCAAGTGAAGGGTAGCACTGCACGACTTCCTGGAGATGACCTGGCCTGATCTCAGGTACAGAACTAAGACATTACAATCTTGTACTTTTAGAAAGCAGTGAAGCCTGTTTTTCTTGGCCTCCATGACGTCTAGCACATCCTATGTGCTGATTGTCCTCCGACCTCCCCTGACCATTCTTCAGTTGCCTCTTCAGTCTTCTCTTCCTCTGCCTACCTCTTTACCCGGGAGCTCTTAGGGCTCTAAGACCTCCTCTTCCCACTCACTCTTCCTAGGAGGGCTCATGTGCTTCTTGGCTTTAGTGTCATTCATATGTTGATGACTGTCAAATACTTATTCTCACCTAGACCACCTGTCTGAGCTCAGACCTGGACAGCAAGTACATATTGAATATCTCCTCTTGGGCATTTTACAAATTCAACTTGTCTAAAATTAAACTCATGACATTCTCCTAGAGCAAGGGTGGGCAACCTTTTTGTGAGTGCATGCCAAAACCAGCAAAATCTCTGACTCAAAATTCATCTGCGTGCCAACCCTAATTTTTTGAGAACATGTTACGCCTACTTGATATCTCTTAAGGTGTACGTATGTGAAGA
>NW_006300376.1:3163199-3189856 GCF_000327345.1 Myotis davidii | reverse complement strand
TGCCCCTCTCTCGTCAATCCATGTCTGTGGTCTTTAAGATAACTTGTCATGTAAAATTATTTATTTATCTAAGATGCACCTACACTGAATTTATCTAAAAAATAAAAAAGTCGATATTAAGAAAAAAATTGTAAATGGAAGATTATAAGAGAGGCTTTTGCATGCCAGCAAAAGTTACTGGCGTGCCATTTTTGGCACGCATGCCAGGGGTCGCCCACCCCTGTCCTAGAGACTCATGCTTCCTCTACAGCAAATGGTACCTCTATGCATTTGTTATCCAAGTTGTCAAACTAGGAGTCATTTGAATTTTCTTTCCTTTGGCCCACACTTGAACCACACAGCAGTTCCCAAATAAATTCACTGCTCTCCAACCCCGTTTCCATGATCCTAGGCCAATGAGCCACCATCTTTTATTTCATTATCACAATGGCCTTCTGGTTGTGATCTATGACTCTGCCCTACTTCATCCCCAATCTATTTTCAAATGCTCATTATGAAACAAATCAAATCTTCTCACTTCTTCAGCTGAAAACTAAGTGGATTACTACTGCCCTTAGTGTAAAAAGGTCCAAATAAGTAAATACGATGAGCAGAATTTGGCCCATACCACCCTCCTACCCCTCACCTTTCCCTCCCCTCAAACTCTACAGTCCAGCCACCATGAGTTTTTTCTAGTTCCTTGAAGCCACCAAATTCTCCCTCAGTTACAGGCTTTTGTACATGCTGCTTGTCATTCTCTTCTTCTTTTCTTGGCCAAACAATGACTATTCACCCATTAGGTCCCAGTTTAGACAAACCTTCCCCTGACAAAGCCTTTCCTGAACAGTTTAGTCTGGGTCAGGTGGCCTGCAATGAACTCCCAAACACCTGTATTTTTCCCCATGAAATCACAATCTACTGTTAATGCCTATTATATGTCTTTGTCTTTTACTAGACCTTGTGCTCCGTGAGGGCAGGAAGCATGTCTGTTTTGTGGCAATTGTATGCCAGCAGCCAACCCAGTATTATTATACTGGGTGATTACATAATCACATGAATATGTGATTTGCAGACTCTCTGATTAGTAGCAGAGCTCTGTCAGATCTAAATCCCCTCATAGAATTAGAAAGATTTCCAAAGTTTTTAGCATAAGATGGGCCTGGAAGCTGCAACATCTTCAGGAACATTTATTTCTTGATGTGTGGTCAACAGAAATCTACAGAGGGACTCTCAGCTGCAGCTCACTGCCAAGTTCCTACTCTAAGCACAAAATAATCTCTGCACCTCCAGCAAAAGACATCAGGAGATAAAGAATCTTTCCTTTAGTGTCAGGAGCCTAGGGAGGTAGAATATATAGCAGAAATGTCTTGATGGACTCTGAGTCTTCCTAGAGAAGATTGTACTGGGCTGTTCCCTTAATCAGTGGTTTCAAAACTTGAGCTTATATCAGAATCACCCAGAGAATTTGTTAGAGCCTAGGGAGAACCCCAAACTCAGATCTGTCTGAAAAATGTGTGCCACACTCAGCCCATAATGATTGGTTAAGAGCTGGCATGACCCAAGTTGATCCAATGAGAGTCATTCCTGGATGACTGTTGAAACTGTTGTGACAGGCACCATCTTTTCCCTCTGGGGTTGCCAACCTGATGGGAAGTAGTTCTGAGGCTTCTGGTAGCCATTGTTACCAGACAAAAGAGTAGCAGAGAATGACACCAACACTGAAGAAAACTCAGCCAAGAGATGAGAGACATACTCCTGACATCATGTAGATCCAGGAAGGGTCTGAAGTTAGAATATTCCTGAACTTGAGCTGAGTTTCAGAACTTGAGAAAAACAGCACTAAATTCTTGAGTTGCCCTCTTAGTCACACACACATAATAGAAGGAGGCTCCATTATTCTGGAGGAGAAGGGGCACCTTTCCATAAACCCCTAGAAGGGAAGATCTCATTGCTATGAGGGAAATGTAGAAAGAAATTAAAGAACCTCTGGGGGGAAAAATCAGAACTTGAGAAAGAGTTTTGACTGATGGAATTCTACCAGCAAACTCATGCATTGCTCTGGTCTAGAATGTTTAATTAACCAACTGCTCTGCTGGTTTTTTTAAAGTGGACAGACCTGTCAAGCCTATAGCTTTGCCAGCCTTCCTAAGGTTCTACGGAATAAAATTTCCTCTAACAAATCACTTTTTTAACATAGCACTTAGACTCATCCACTGCTTACTTGCCCTCTTTTATTTCCTCTGTGAGCTCCCTGAATATAAGAACTATCCTATATAATAAAAGGCTAATATGCAAATCGACCGAATGGCAAAACAACTGGTCACTATGACACGCACTGACCACCAGGAGGCAGACACTCAGCACAGGAGCTTCCCCCTGGTGGTCAGTGTGCTCCCAAAGCGGGAGCACCATCTAACCAGAAGAGCAGCAGTGGCGGGAGTCTCTCTCGCCTCTGCAGCAGCACTAAGGACCCCTCGGGGGATGTCCACCTGCCTAAGCCAGCAGGTGGACATCCCCCGAGGGGTCCAGGACTGTGAGAGGGCACAGGCTGGGCTGAGGGACAACCCTCCCTACCCCACCCTCAGTGCATGAATGTCATGCACCAGGCCTCTGCTGCTCTTTATAACAGTCTTCTTGGTTACCATGCACTGTAGCTGGCTCACATAAGTGCTCAATTAAATGGCCATTTGCAAATAGCCTTTAAGAGAAAAATAAAAAGGTTGGGTCTAATTAGCCTGCCTCCAAATAGTATGAAAGAAAAAAGAAGAAGGGCAGCAAGGATAGCAAAGCACCCTTGAAGTAATACTAAACTAAAACAAGTAATAATGACCTGCAAAGGTGAGTTTCCAAAGTCAGGTAAAATTTCACTCCACTCTAGAATATATTTCGCTAAATCCCGCTCCCAGTAGAAGTGCCACCATTTTTCTTTTCTTTGAAAAGGGGACGGGGTGCCAGAGACTGACAACCGAGATGGTGACTCCCACGTAAGTCAGCTTCCTCTTCCCCAAATCAGTTTCCAGAAACTCTGCCACATCATGCATTGAGAACCCATGGCTTCTAACTCAAAGGAAAGTCTCTGAGCTCTTACAGCAGCCCTCCTTTGGTGGCTTTCAATGATAAATAGCTTCCTGCCAGAGCACTCACAAACCCTGAACGCATGGAAAGGAATTACAGCATGGAAAATAGAACCCAGAGAAGGTTTGCAAGCATTCCAAGCACAGGGCTTGCCACTCACATCTTCGCAGTGAAACGTGCCTGTTGTCTCGGGAGGAGTGATCACTTGTGGTCATGGATCTCCATCCAACAAGCAGACCCAAGATGTGGCCATCATTCTGTCACCAAGATACCTGCCAGGGAAGAAACACGGCAACAGCATGATGGAGCTGCCTCTGAGATGCCTGTGGATGTCAAGAGATTAGCAGCTTTCCTCTGAGTAGGCCTCAAAGACTTCCTTTACAATTGTTCCTGAGCCAGCTCCAGGGATAGGCAGTGCAGCTCACCAGAAACAAAAACATAACCTCAAACATCCCAAACAGCTGGTGGAAACTGTGACTGTTTCAGGGGAGCTGATTTATCTAACTGGGTCCAAACAAGTGTGAGTGCTTCAAACAGGCACGAGATCAGAAACAAAATTAGGTGTTTATTGAGTGCTGTCCCTCATGACTTTTTTTCCTCCCTTGCCGGACATGGAACTCCTCCTTAGCTGCATCCTGACAAGAATTGACATTTTGAGAAATTCATTTTAAAAGAAGGGATTTTTTTTCTCCCAACTATAAAAGTAATGAATGTTCTCTAGGGGAAATTTAGAAATGCAGAATGTTCTTTTTGGTTTTTCATACACACACACACACACACACACACACACACAATTTTAATTTATAATATTCTGATCCTGAATTTTCACCTAGTACATTATGACCCATTTCCCCTTGTCATTTATATATTCTTCCACAACATTTTTATGTTTGTGTATGACCATAAATTAGGTAGCTAATGCCAGTTGTAAACATTTAGGACATTTCTAAGTTTGTGCTGTTATAAACAATGCTGTGAAGAATAACCTTGTTGATAGATCTTTGCTCATGTCCACAATGAGGAAATTCACTTTCTCTGTTAGGACACTGAAATCTGGGATATAAAACGGATGGTCCTTGGCACTGAAGGAGCGTAGCGCTACTCTTCCTGGGAGTGTCTGCCGGTTGTCTCGTTTTTCATATTTTCAGGCCAGTTAGACGCTACTGTGAGACCTTCAAGGCCTCCCTGGTCTCATAGAAGCCTTCTTTTCTATCAGGTGCATGGTCTCTTCAGTTTACAATGCAGACACATCAAAATAACTGTGTTTTAAATGTATGGTGTGGGGGAGGAGTAATGGGAGCAAATAAATATTAAGAAATATTACTCATCTTGTTAGAAAATATAGAAATAGAGAATAATAACATCAAAGGAGGTATCCAGCTGATTAGCCTGGACTACTCAAACCTTGATCTTCCAGAAAACTCTCAAATTTAGGTAATTTGTAGCAGGTTTTACAACTACAGAAAACTCACTAAGACTTTCCACTTTTTTATTTTTCCCTATTTTCCTTCATTCAAAAAGTGAAATGAAACGTTCCTAAGGAGAAGACTCCTAAATGGTATTATTATCGCTTGTTCTAGATTTACTGCCTGCATTGAACAATCACTTCTGTGTTGGCACAGTCAGTCTGTCACCCGCCAGTGGGGGATGAATCACTCCCCATGAAAAATCATTCCAGAATTTGGATAACAGAGAAGTCTGCCTCCCGCCAAAACCCCAACAAAAGCTGGTAAAATTTAGGAAAATCATTATCAAGAAAGCCGGCAGTGGTTTCAAAGAGCATCTCTTAGTAGTCGCTGCACTCTCTGACCTCTGAAAGCAGTGTAAGCAACTTCATGCACACACACACACAGCCCCTGCCAGTTTCCCTTAAAAATCTTCTCTTCATCACCACTGAGTGGAATTAAAAACAGTTGGTCAAGCTCCACTAATCGGCAGCTGCTCACAATTAGATAAAGCATTTAGGGCCATTCTCCTAACTACCTTCCCAAATGCCTAACCATTCAGCATGAGCAATATACCGTGACAATTTGCCAGAATGTTTAACTTATCTCCATCTCTAGCGGTTTCTATACCTTCCTTATTTTCTTCAGTCTTCCCACACACTGTCTGCCTCTTCCAGTTCCTCTTGTTAAATTAGGGGTATACAGAGGAGGGATTACTTGAAAGCCAGTCGAGCTGCTTTGTGCTAAGATGGAAAATTCTATCCAGGCAACTATTAGGGGCAGAATACATCTTGATGTTTCTCAAAGAGAAGAGAAAAGATGCCCCCCCCCTTTTTTTTCTTTTTTCCAAACAATGGACTGGCAAGTTCACTGTAAGATTTCTCTTTAAGGACGATGAGGAAAAGCAAAAGTTATTGGACATCTATAAACACTTTCCAATTCTCATTATCTAAAACATTCATTTTAGAGTAGGGAGAAATGTACAGGTCACTTTATTCCTTTTTTTCCTTCTTTACAAACTGGGCATCAAGAATCCCGATGCTTTTCCCAAGGTCACAGAAAAAGTGGCAGAGACGGACTGAAGCCAGTTCCCTGGGTTCCCAGTCCAGATCGCTGTCTGTACTCCAGCTCCCTTCCGTGAAAAGAAAACCTTCCCATCTCTAGACGAAGGGAGAGGCCAGGATGGCTCCCCCACCTACCCTCCTCAATGGATAGAACTGAGGTCCTCCCAAGCTGCTCTGGCCAGGAATCCATCTTAGGACTTAAAGTAGAAAGAAAAACAAACATGACATGGCTTCTGCTTTGCAATTATTTTTCTCACTACTTCACCGTCCCTCCCCCCTCTAAAAAAGACCCTCCCCAACTTCCCCATATCCATTGATTTTTCTCCGTCTCACCATCCCTGATGTGTATCCCCATCCTGCACTCATTTGCCCTATGTTGTGGTAGAGGGAGAAGGAAGAAAATGAAGGGGGTCTTGTAGGAAGGGAAGAGAAAAGAAGAAAACTGGAGAAGGGGGATCAGTAGAAGGAGGCAGTTACACTTACTCAAAATTCAAGAAGTACAATAAGAGCAGAGATAAGAATAAGAGTTTAACCCGGCCAGTTTGGCGCAGTGGTTCTGTGTCAACCTATGAACCAGGAGGTCAGGGTTCGATTCCTGATCAGGGCACATGCCCAGGTTGTGGGCTTGATCCCCAGTGTGAGACGTACAGGAGGCAGCCAATCAATGATTCTCTCATCATTGATGTTTCTATCTCTCTATCCCTCTCTCTTCCTCTCTGAAATCAATAAAAATATATATATTTTTTAAAAAAAGAATAAGAGTTTCACACCCCAGACCTCACAGCCCTGGCTTGTCGTTTCTCTACTCGTCCTGAGGCTAATCCCCTCACCTCCAGAAACCCCCGCTTCACAAACTTAAGCCTCTAGTCCAGTCTTTAGACAGGTATGGAGTCTTCTGCTGTATCTGAGGGCAACCTGAGTACATTAATTCACTTCCTCCTTAAACTCATATTTCCATTGTACTTACAGTAGAGTTATCCTCATATATTTTTCTACTTTAATATCTTTTTGTTGATCATTTCATTATGTTCTCTGATAGATAAGAGAGGTAGATAGATAGATAGATAGATAGATGATAGATAGATAGATAGATAGATAGATAAATAGATAAGATAGGATTTTTAAAATTTTTCCTGTGGCTGTAATGTTCTAAATATATATATACATGTATATATGCTGAAAAAAATGTATACATGCTGAACAATTATAAAGTCAGTGTTTATTAAAATACATTTCATTTTCAAAATTGAGCTATCAGCTGTTACAGTGTGTATACAGTTTTGGGATACACCCTGTGTATAGCTCCTTCTCATCCTGCAAGATGATGGGTGAACAAGCTGAGAAGCCAGAAACTAAGGAGAAGAAACCTGAAGCCAAGCAGGCCAATGCCAGCAATCTGTGTTTGAAGAGTAACCTCAAAGCCAAAACACTTAAGAAGGGGAAGCCCCACTGCAGCCAAAACCCCATCCTACTCAGATCAATTAGCAGATATTCCCAATCTGCTGTGTATTCCAGAAAGGCCATGTACAAGAGGAAGCATTCAGCAACTTAATCTAGAATTAAAAACGAAAAGGAGAGCCTGACCAACGTGACTCAGTGCTGGGGCATCGACCTATGACCAGGAGGTCACGGTTCCATTCCTGGTCAGGGCCAAAGCCCAGCTTGTGGGCTTGATTCCCAGTGTGGGGCATGCAGAAGGCAGTGGACCATTGATTCTCTCTCATCATTTATGCTTCTCTCTCTCTCTCCCTCTCCCTTTCTCTTTGAAGTCAATAATAAAACTCCATGTGCCTGTGTAGCCTCAGGAAGTCTTCATGCACTCCAAGAATATACATATCTCGATTTGCATGATCTAGCCCATACCACCTTTCCATTCTTGTTTCAAGCCTCTCCTCCATGCTTTCAGGTCCTCTGGTCATTGAGTATGCTGTTCTAGCTGCATAAATGTCACTTCCTTACAGACACCTTATAATGACCATTCAGAATAAAATAGATTTCCCACTTACTCTCTCTCATAGTTCTCTGCTCTTCTCCCTCCTAGCACAATTTGTCATCACCTACTTATTTAAGTCACCCACTAAATCAGCGTCTAATGTGATCCCCTACCAGTATTCAGCATTGATCGAGAACTTGTTAGAAATGCAAATTCCCAGGCCCTACCAGCCCTGCTAAATGAAAAACTCTGAGGCAGGCTGTGTTTTATGAAGCCTTCCAGGTATTTCTAATGCCTCTCAAGTGTGAGAGTCGGGCCCTCCATGAAGGCAGAGACTACAGCAGTTTTTTCCTCGTCATATACCCAGGATTTTGCCCAGTGGCCAGCATGAAAGAGATGCTCCATAAACACAGGGTGTCCCCAAAAAATGTAGACACAAATGTATACTCAATTGATGTTTCTCTCTTTTCAGATTTAACCCATTGGAATTAATACTTATTAAAAGTGTGTATTTATTTTTGGGATACCATATATATATTTGAATAAACTTAAATAAAAGCTTGACCACCACAGTAAGACATACATTTATATAGTAACCCATTCTATATATTGAAACATATACATACAAAAGTTTCACAAAATATGTAATACTTTAAACAATAAAAAATTTAAATTAAAAAAGACAATTTTACCTCCTAAACTGCAGCGTAATAATCTTCCTTAGATATGAAAGAATTCCGCCTCACAAAAGCTAAACTAAAATAAACCTTGTGTATGCTTGAATAAATAAAAAATCAAAACCAGAAAAAAAAGTTTCACAAAATAATGCTTCTATGACATACTATGCACTCCAAACATTCTCCAGCTTGTTCTATTTCCTTTCTTTCTTTTTTCTGATAAGAGGAACACCAATTTTATTTCACACGCCACTAACAGGTCTTATGTATAGTTTGAAAAACCCTAGTTACTAAGGCTATTCTAACAAATGCATGCTTATGCCCCTGTTACTTTTTAAATATATTTTTATTGATTTCAGAGAAGAAGGGAGAGGGATAGATAGAAACATGAATGATGAGAGAGAATCATTGATGGGCTGCTGCCTCCTGCATACCCACTACTGGGGATCAAACCTGTAACCAGGGCACATGCCCTGACCAGGAATCCAGCTGTGAGGTCGACCCTCCACCACTGAGCCACACTAGCAGACCCTGTTATTTTGTTCTAACCTGAATTCCGTCCTCCATCCCCTTATTTCCTCATGCTCAAGTCCTTCTAATTCTTGAAGGCCTGCCTTTCATAGCAGATTTCTCTGACATGGGACTTCCTCTCCTAAAGTCCCACCACATTTTCTCTATATCCACCTTATGACTTTTCTTGCTTTCTCCTTTTAATATAGTGTTTACGGGATGCCACTTTTCCTATTAAAGTAAATCCTTCAGATCAGAATCCATATTTAATTCATCTCTGTACTCCTCACAGCATGCGGCGTATAACTTCAAATGTTTTCTATATGAGTTAAACATTTAAGGAGGGAGCTGTTGATGTCATTTAGAGTTCTGTGAGGAAATATTTTTAACAGAAAGAGAATTTTAATGGGTGGCTGAGAGAGGAAGGCAGATGAGGAAAAGGGAACCATATGGGAACATTGCCCAAGACAAAAACAGTGCGGGGCACACTCGGGCAGTTGTGTGTGGTGGAGAAAAGGCTGGAAAGGCCGAACGAGGTCAAGTGGCAGAGTGCCTTACATGACCCAGACTTTCTTCTGCTTGGAAAGGGGGACCATCCAAAGTCTATGGTTGGTCTCATTTTTAAATGGTAACTGTAATAACAATATGTGAGAGACATAAGGGCTCTGTGGCTATGGAAACGAGCCTCTCAGATCTGCTGCGGGCAGCATATTCCCTGACCACCCCAGCTGCTGTCCCTGTGGGTCCACCATTGTGTTCGGCTGTGCCCAACCTATGGCTGGGGGTCCTCACGCAGACCATGCCTGTGGGACACGGGACTCCTCTGACTTTGGCTTAAGGACTCCCTACCCACCTGGCCACAACTTTATTAGAACTGCAGTCTGACCTCTCCTAGGCAATGATCCTCTGTCCTCCGGTCAGATCTGCACTGCAGAGTGAAGATTCGCCAAGCACCGTGCTTCCTCACTTTAGTCCTTCCCAGGCATTTCCCCTAAAGATCTGTTATATTCTCATCCTGTGCTCTCATCTGCTTCTCTGGGGACGTGAACCAACTGCCCTGGAACAAAGATCAGAAAGGAGGTAGAACCAAAGACATGCCGATGTATTAAAATACACATATGCCTGAAAATACACATATGTTTACTAATGTGCACATATGGTGCAGATGCTGACACTCAATACAACAGGCACTCAAACTAACTGAAATGATCAAAACTGAAAAGAGGAAGAGTTCACCTAGGGAGCCACTGTAGAGGAAGGAATGCAGATCTATCAAACTGCATTTCTTAGTTGGCAAGAAATGCAACTAAGGTCAAATAACATAAGACAGTGTTTCACAGAACGTGAGATGCCTGGCCGGCCAGAACACTCTCGCCATATCACATGCTGCCAGAGAAGCTCAGACCACAAAATACAAGCAGATGTCAACACTTTCACCTTCCACTTTCTAAATATCGCTGATCTGGCCAAGTTTCATTTCACTTATTGGGCCACTTTCCATGCTGGGGGAGAAGGGTTGAGGAAGGGCGGAGAAAAGTGTTAGGATTCAAGTTTCATATCTGCTAAAGTAAACTGATGTTGCTTATTGCTGGGTTTCAAGAGAAAAGCTTCCCTAAATCAGCCATCAGTTGCTCAGAGGAACATATAGACCAGGGTTAAGCAAACGTGTTCTGAAAAGGGTCAGATAGTAAATATTTTTGCCTTTAAGGGTCATTCAGGCTCTGTTGCAGCTACTCACCTCTGCTGTTACAGTAGGAAGGCAGTCACTGACAGTACAGAAATCAGTGTGTAGCGCCTGCCAATAAAACTTTATTTACACAAACTGCCAAAACCGGTTTGGCTCAGTGGATAGAGCGTCAGCCCACGGACTGGGAGGTCCCGGGTTCGATTCCGGTCAAGGGCATGTACCTGGGTTGCGGGCACATCCCCGGTGGGGGATGTGCAGGAGGCAGTGGATCGATGTTTCTCTCTCATCGATGTTTCTAACTCTCTCTATCTATCTCCCTTCTTCTCTGTGAAAAATCAATAAAATATATTTTAAAAAAAAACTTTATTTACACAAACAGACAGTGGGCCAGATTTAGCCCATGGGCCACTGCTTGTCTATCCGTGACAAAGCACTAGACATTCTTCAAAAAAAAAAAAGCCCTCTTTTGCTTTGGAGGTAGATAGCTCACCTGCTTTCTAATCTTTTATTTACTAGTACTTAATACAAAAAGTACAGTATTGCCCAGCCTGTATGGCTCAGCAGTTGACCATAGACCCAGGAACCAAGAGGTTGCTGGCTTAATTCCTGGCCAGGGCACATGCCCAGGTTGCAGGCTCAATCCTCAGGGGCAGCCAATCAATGCTCCTCTCTTATTAATATTTCTAACTCTCTATCCACTCTCTCTTCCTCTCTTTGTAAAAATCAATAAAAACATATTTTACAAAAACAAAGGCACGTGTGTGAAATTTTTTTAAGGTGCAGTATTAAAATTTAGTTGAAAATGATCAATTATATTAAATGCCACTTCTAATATAGTAAATGGTGATGAAACAAACTCTGGCCTGAATGAAAGAAGCCAAAATAGTCATCAGGCTTCAACCTGAAATGACTTTTATCTACTGGACCAGAGTTCTCAGTGTGGTCCTTAGGTCAGCAGCATGAGCACCACCATGGAAACTGTCAGAAATAAAAATTCTCAGGCCTTGTCCCATCCTTACTGAATCAAAATATGTAGAAGTGAGAACCACTAAGGTAGGTTGTCTGAAACTGCCTGTGCCTCCATTTCTCCAGCAACAAAGTAGGACTATTGAAGTCTTGTTATTTTCTCCATCTCTAAGATCATGAAGAGTGCCAAGGCTGGGCTGATATATACCTCAAGTATATAAACTTCTGGTATATATAATCACTTCACTGGAGCCGATTAATGCTTAAGTCAAATACATGTGTGTTCAAAAACAGAAGTTGGACCATCTGCCTTCAGAAGATTTAGTTCTAAATTAAATATATATTCATATTCTTAGAACTAAATATATATTCATAAAGATTTTCTTCAGTTTGATCTGTAGAACGACCAGCAGAGTACCTAGGTGCACAGATAAGATATGTAACTTGTAATGGGGTTCATATCCCAGCTGGGCCAGAGCCAAGATTTGTATCTCTCTGATGTGTGGAATTAGGCAACACCCAAATTCCACCCAAGTACTTGTTTGCACCCCTAATTTACATAGGATCCAAGGAGAATTCTGGGGAAAATCTGAAGCTCTATCTATGACCAAGAATCAGATAGTAGAGGCATAGCGGGGAGATTGTGGAGTGGAGGAAGAATGCACATGAAGAATGAGAGGGAAACAGAAGCCAGATTTCAAGTCTCCTCCTTCCTCACATGCACACACACCAAAATAAAACTAACCATGTGGGAAAGGAATATGACAAACCAGGCATCACCTGCTAGAATGGCCTTGGGAGCCTAAGCACCTGAGCAGAGTCTGCCTGAGTCTGGCATGGCAGCTGGCACATGAACCATTTCCCTCCAACAATCCTAGAGACACGTGAGTGCCCCAGGGATACACAGTGACTGGGCTTACAGGTTTGCTCTTGGAAAAAAAACAGGTTCACTCAGTCCTATAAGGTTCCAAGGGTCCAGCAATTCTCTTGAGGCATGACTTTTTTCCCACTTGGCAAGAGACTGTTGAGTTCTTGAAAAAGAAGTATAAGAATCACCAGCTCTGGAGTCAGATGGGGAATTGGCAGCCCAGCAGAAGCCAAGGGTTTTGCAGTGAGAATACCACAAGAGCTTTTATTAGGCGCCCTCTGAGAACTTCCTCAACACTTGAGGAAGTCTATGCAAAGTCCCAGAGTTCCCAAGTGAGCCAGCCAGAGCTTCATTGCAGCAAGATTCTGATGACCATGTTAATGTAACTTTATTGTACCTACAAGTTAGTGAGGGGGGGGAGGAGGGTACTGATACCCAGTGTGATCTGTATTACATTCTCTCTGCCTCACCTTTCGTTTATTCTAACACTCATTGTAGCGACTGGTTTTGCTCAGATTCCAACTAGCATCACACAGATGCAACCCAAAGGGCCTCTCTTCAAGCTAGTCTCTTGCTTTGGACCCCAAGGCTTCTCTGTTAAGACTGTGGAGAAGGGCAATTAACACTCATGAGGTGAAATTTCAACCAGTGAGGACAGGAACTATTGAACAAATGCTTCCATCTTTTTCCCCACCAAATGGAAAAGTCTAAAACCCATTTTATTCAGCTCCTCAAGCAGACCTGGGGCATCAAGTGACCATTTTCCCAGTTATGACTGACTGGATATTGCACACTTGCCTCCCTCCTTCCTTGCGTTGCAATGCTGTACATCACCAGTGACTTCTGGATTTCACACCCTCATGAAGGTTTGCACTTAAACCTTGGGTTCAGCCTCCATTTTCTGAGCATTCCAGGCCAAGGCAGAAATGTTTAGATTTCACTTAGAAGCCATAACACATTTGTGGTCAATATACTTGAACATCTTTCAAGAAAATGGTACTATTTCATATTTTACATGATTTACATATAGCTAACAATTCCATTACATGCCTCTAGCAACGATATTATAATCCTCATCCGTTTTCTAGATTTCTAATCTTGCATTTCCAACATACGAAGAACTCAAGCTTTTTTTAAAGCTAAATATAACCACGTGCAGTTTTCTAAGAATGCATTAAACAATACTCTAGTGATCTGAAACTGCAATATCAAACAAATTGTGAAGCAAACTCAAGATAATGAGAAGAAATACAAGCAGAAAGAAGACACAAATACACAATGTCTTAGTTTTAGCAAAGAGAATGAGCAACCGAAGACTTACTTTCTACAACTATAATGATAAATCATCATTTTCTAAAACCTGAGGGAGAGGGGGTGAAATGTTTTAAATGGTATTTAATTTTCCATTCTGTCCCTCCTTCTACCACCCTCATTCTTCCATGAAGGACTGTTGCTTCTCTGAGTTGGTAGTCGCTGCTTTATTCTGGTCTCTGTTTCAGGCTTTAGTATAAAACTTCAAAAATCATTTTGATTATAGGCAAAGTTCAAAGAGAATACTTTATTAAAGGAGAGAAAATAAATTAAACGCAGCTAAAATTTTCAAAACAATCTTTAAGAACAGTCATTCTTGATGTTAAAAAAACAAACAGATTATCAGGATATGAAACACTGAGGGTATGGAGAAATTCTCATTTCAAGCGTTCTAATCTTCTAGTCGGAAACAGAAAAGAACGGTGGTATGGTTTAATTTTTCTACCTATGATAGCCATTTTAATTTCTTGGACATGAAAGTAAAACCTACCTTCCCTTTTTGTCATCCATGGTACATGGACTCACAGATCTCCTCAAACATCTTTCATAACACGGGGCACCCCACATCATCAACCTATAACCTTCTTCTGCCTCTGCCAAGACCTCCTGAGGTGTGAATCATTTTTAATTTCAGAAAATAAAGCTGCTTCTTCAAAGACAAAACCTGGCCAGTATTACAAATACTCCTCAGGACAAATACTCCTCAGGATTTTTGTCATCATTGAGCCAAATTCTCAACCCATTGCAACCTTAAGTGTGTATCAGCCCAGCCTTGGCATTCTCTTTGTGACCTTAGTGATGGGGAAAATAACAAGACTAGTCCTACTCTGCTGCTGGAGAGTTTGAGGCATAGGCAGCTTCAGGCATAACCTAGCTTAGTGGTTCTCAAGCTTGACCTTGCATCAGCAGCACTTGGAGGGCTTGTTAAAACACCAATTACTGGGCCCTTCTCCTACATATTCTGATTCATGGGTATGGCACAGGGACTTGATCATTTTTCTTTTTTCTGTTCTTTTTAATTCTTTATTGTTGAAAGTGTCACATATGTTCTCTCCCCACCCCCACCCCACCCCAATGTCCTCTCCTGAAATTTTTATTTCTAACAACTGGTTGTGCTGCTGCTGATGATGATTGTATCCCTAAGGATAGTGAGTCTAACCAATGCGTCCTTTGGCCTTAAACCACCACATTTTTATTGATTTCAGAGAGGAAGGGAGAGGGAGAGAGAAATAGAAACATCAATAATGAGAGAGAATCGTTGATTGGCTGCCTCCTGCATGCCCCACACTGGGGATCGAGCCCACAACCTGGGTATATGCCCTGACCGGGAATCGAACCAGTGACCTTTTGGTTCCTGGGTCAATGCTCAACCACTGAGCCACACCCAGCTGGGCGAACCACCACATTTTGATGACACCACATTTTGATCACAGGGATATGAACTTCCTATAAAACAAGTACTACACTGATATTTCTTCAACATAAGGACCACTTAATTTATTGGACAAAGAGTTTTGTAGAATTCAAGTTATGTGACAACTTATTCACAGCCACCTTGTGTACTCTCACAAATGCCTCTGATAGTAACCCAAGAGCCACACAGCTGGGTTAGTACAGGAAATCTCAACTCGTTTGATTTTTTCCCAACAAAATGAAATGGCTGAGACAAATAAGCTACCTAAATAATCAAAGTAATATATTATGTTACATTTCTCAGCCTCTTAAATGTGTTCTGGCTAAAAAAATATTAACATAAACATGTCAATTTTTTCTAAGTTCATCTATAAATATATGATCTCAGTAAATTTCCTTCAAGTTTTCTTTTCCTGAGGTAGAGAAATTGATTATAAAATTATTGATTTTTCTGGGATAGGCCATTAAAATTAGCCTTTGTCCCTTCTTTCTTCCTACTGTTAGAAAATGAGATGGCTGGAGCTCCAGCATTCATCTCAGGCCATGAGAGATTTTACAGATAAACGCCGCAGGCTAAGATGGTAGACCAGAAAGACTGAAAGAGCTTAAGCCACTGAGGATGTTAGAATCATTATACTAACCTTAAATTCCTACCTTCAGCCTTCTCTTATCAGGAAAAACAAACTCTAAAAGACTAAGCTACTCCGCATACTCTTTTAGCTTCAGCCGAACCTAGTCCTTCCTGATGCAATATACCAAATGGCCAGATGATATCATCCATGATTTAAAATGAGTCCATCACTTATGATGTGTGCAACTCACTTTGAAATGTACCCCCCCCCAAAAAAATATAGATAAATTGATGGAGGTAGATAAAGATATGATTAGGCAAATATAGCAAAATTTTAGATTTTATAGAATACAACTGGTAGGTATATGGGCATTCATTATACAATTTCTTCAACATTTCATAATAAAATGCTGAAATTCCTATGACAAGCATCAGTACCATTTATCATGTTTTAAAAGATATTCCTAGTAAATGAGGAATTTTGTGCCTTCTTTTCTCTCAGTGAAGGTCACTTCTCTTCCTGTTCTATAAACACTATTGTGGGCTTAAAGTCTTAAAAAATAGAACTGGAAGTACTGCCAATGGGACAAACTGGGTGCAAGTAAAAATTTTAAAGGCTGTATAAACAGAAATCCATCTGGAAAAATGTTTTCTCCATCAGCACAGTAAAAGCTAGAATAGAATTTCCTGATATAGATGTGCTGTTTGACTCTGTAAATCCCACTGGGTACAAGAGAGCGGCATATTGCTCTTAAATTTAAAACTAACTTTCACCCATAAAATGAGGCTAAGAATGTTAGACTCTCAACTAAGCTGAGCTCAATCAGCACTAGGCAACTTCATTTTCCTCCCCTGTTAAGAGTCCTTCTAAAGAGATAACGATTTCAGCTTGGTCTTCTGATCAACTTGAAGCATTTCTGTTGGGAGAGTAATAATGATGGTTGAATCTTTTCCTATGGGTCTGTAGTCTAAGCAAAACAAGTTTGGAAATGACCACTGAACAATTACTGTCAAGAATGCTAAAGTTTGCGGAAGCTTTGCCTGCAAACTGCCAATACAGGGGTAAAAGGATTTTCTTATTATCTGAGATGCATTAAGAATGTGAGTTGGGATTCCTAAAGCAATGCCAGACACTGATTTGGACTATTGTGTCTACTGAAAGAATTTACTCATTAGGACTAAAACACCTTCAGAAAATGATACAAATTTAATTCCGGAAAATTTAACTCTGAACTCATCCAACAGTATTTATTTATGACATTTATTGAAGGGCTGAAGGAGCAGACACTGAGCTAATTGAAGAACATGGATTTACATTATAAACATAACACTTGCTTATGACTTACTGAAAATTTCTGCTCCTGAATCAACATTTTCCAAATTTGACTCATATCAGAAAGAATGCTCTTATAACGTCTGGAGAAAATATCCTCAGCTGTGTTTATATTATTCAAGAATGGAAAAGAATACAATTTATATAGATTTAAATTTTGGTAGAAAATCACCCACTGTATACAGAGGTCTATAGCATAGTCTTCTGGGAGAGAAATAAAAAATGGAGAAGACCAGATCTTATAGACATCATCTATATCAGGCAAAATATTAATCCTATAAATTATATATATATATATATTATTTCCCCTAATCCTCACAAAACCTTGTAAGATAGGAATAGGCATTATCCCATTTTATAGATGAAAAAACAGTGGCTTAGAAATGTTTGCCTGAGGTCACCTGCCAGAAAGTGGTAGAGCCAACACTGGGACCCAAGGCTGCCAGAGTGCCACACAGAACACTCAGTAAGGGTGGGGGTGGGGGCTGAGAGGAGAGGAGGAGGAGGAAGTGGAGGAGAAGGAGAGGGAGGGAGGGAAAGACTTGTCTAACATACAGGTTGGGAATATTGGGAAAAAAGCATTTGGATATTATACATATGAAGTACTTCACATCAAATCTGGGTGGTTTCTTTGCTTCTTACCTTTTTACCCTTCATTTCTTTACTAGAGGCCAGATGCACAAAATTTGTACAAGAGTAGGCTGCGACACCGGCTTTCCTCTGGCACCCAGGACCCGGGCTTCCCTCTGGACACTGGCCAGCACCCGGGACCCAGGCTTCCCTCGCAGCCCCGGCTTTATCTGGAAGGTCGTCTGGAAGGACACCTGGTCTTATTAGCATATTATGCTTTTATTATTATAGATTGCTTTATTTCTTTAGAAAAATTAAAAATAGAGGGATAAGTATTTATATCTTAAGCAATTATAAAATTGATTAATTGTAAACTACCTCTTCCTCCCCTCCACTTTATATGCATCTATTTCTCTCAAATATTTATTAAACACCTACTGTGTGCCAGACCCTGTCATTTATATTCTGCCTCTAATATAGAATAAATCTAACTGAATTCACTTTTATTAATTATGAGGAAAAAGAAAAATATTTAACTATTAACACAGAATAAGAAAATGGGGCACTATGCTAACAGGCTCCAACAAACTGTCAGAATATTAAGAGTGTTGACATTAAAGAATCAGATGAAACCCCATGTTACCAGACCACATGTGCAGCTAGAGTTACAACTTCACTTTCCCTGAATTTCACCATGAAAGAGATGCACCCTCCACCAACACCACTGATATTAAGGTTGCAGAAAGAAATTTATGCCACTTGAGAAGGGCTTTTTGTGGGAAGGAAAACTGAAAAAGAGAGTGGGCAGAGAACCAATGAGGATTGATGAGAAGAACTGAGAATACCTCATTTTCACTTTACTTATGACCTGTTGGCTTTGGAAGTTATCAGGAAAGGATTGAAACCTTGTCTATCCTGGTAACCACTGTATCCACAGCACTTGGCACTCTACCAGAAATATAGCAGGCACTCAATAAAAAATTGGTTGAAAAGATAAATGAATTAATGAATAGGCCATAATATGACAAAGAAGCAGTAACATTATTGTCTCTGTTATCTGACACAAAAGGAATAGCCGTTCCTCCAGAAAATGCTGAGGCCTAATTTATATACACCCAAAAATCTCTGGCAACCTAGATATTCTATTATGGAGTCCATCTCACAGTAACCACAAGAAAAAACACAGTAATTTATAACTTTAATATAAGTACAATCATAGATAAGAGATACAGAAAGGTAGCACATGAAGGGAATTACTCACTTCCTTACTTCTAAACCTGTTTGGTTTCATAGAGATTCAGTCACCCTCAAGATTTGTCACACCCATGAGGGAACTTTACTCTTGGAAAGATCACCTAATTGGTTTCTGTCAAGTGACCCCATTGACCACTGACTTCCAAGCATCCTGATTCAAGCAGGTATTGTGAAATGTGGGGAACTCTTGTTTAGCACAAATCATAAGTCCCCTAACCAACAGTCACTAATGTTTAGTCTGATCAAGTGCAATGGGGAAAGCAAATATTCTGGTCAATTTCCCTCACTGATATTATCTAAATGTTTTCTTCCCACCTCACCCCAAGGGAGTTTCAGGTAATAGAGATATGGTAGTTGAATGAAAAAAAGAATAGAAGATATAAAAATAACAACATATTTTAGTATTCATTTTTATTTTAGCCTTTTGAGTCCCTTAACACATATTTGCTCCCTATCTCAACAAGAACCCTCAGAAGTCATTGATAGTAATTGCCCTGTAGCCACTCTATTCACAAGCAGAAAACAGTCAAGACATGACCCAAAGGAGCAAATAGGAGCAAGTCTTAAGGGTCAGAAAGAGCATCTGAAAGGAGCATGAAGCAGAGGAATCTGGCGTGGAACAGAGTTCCTGAGAAAAACAACTGGATAGGCAGAGCTAAGAATTGCTAAGAATTGTTAAGAATTTGGGTCTTGATGTGGTAATAATAGGAAGTCATAGTATCCAAAGTAATAACATGAAGAAACCAGTAGAGGTGAATAGGAGAGAGGGGAGGTAATGAGACAAACTAAATACACTGTCAGGGTAACTCAAACGGAGGTGAGGAGGACCTTGGCTAGAGCTGTGCCCATAGAAAAGTCAAGAAGGGACCAGATTAAAGACTCTCTAGACCAGCGGTCGGCAAACTCATGAGTCAACAGAGCCAAATATCCACAGTACAACGATTGAAATTTCTTTTGAGAGCCAAATTTTTTAAACTTAAACTATATAGGTAGGTACATTATTATTAACTTAATTAGGGTACTCCTAAGCTGGCCTTTGCTAAAAACGTCCTCAATCTGATTGAGGTACGTTCGCTGAGGTCGACCCCTTCAAACTCTCCCATCCACACTCATCTTGTATACTTGCTTCGTCTATCTCCTTTCCAAAAACCGACTTCTGCACATGGGTCATGAAGTTTCAATCGCACTGTACGTGCGCGCCCGGATGTGGTATTTTGTGGAAGAGCCACACTGAAGGGGCCAAAGAGCTGCATGTGACTCACTAGCCGCGGTTTGCTGACCACTGTACTAGACTGTCCTCAGGGCCCCATGTTCCTGCCACTGTAATACATAACACACATGGCTTATGCAGTTAGCACTGGGGCAGGGGAGCAGGAGCTGCTGGGGAGGAAGCTGGCCTTTCCCTCATGAGAGAGGAGGAAGTCTCCTTCAGGTCATCTCCTGGCCCATCCAGAGCTGCATGTGACTCACGAGCCGCGGTTTGCTGACCACTGCACTAGACTGTCCTCAGGGACCCTTGTTCCTGGCACTGTAGAACATAACACATTTTTTTGAAATGAGTGGAATGAAAAATAAAAAGAAGTATAAGAAAAAGAGAAGTAGGTATGACAAGATGGAGAAATACGGTGCTTGGCCATGGGACTGAAGTGATGGTGGGAACTCCAAGTGGAGCTGCCTTGTTTATGCACAGTGGGTGAGATGGAGACTCAGTCTGTGATAGAACCAGGACTGGAGATGGAGTTTAGAGGTGAGATTTAATGGCAGGAAAACAGAATCACAACAGAGACACTGAGAACGACCTGCAGAGCTTCAGGTGCATTAGGAAAAGAAGCCAGCAAAGGGGGCTGAGGAGAAGTCAAAAGAAGAAGAAAGAGGATAAAGTGGAGGGGGAGGAGAAGAAGAACTAAGAACATGCAGTTTCATGACTTTGGGAGAAAGTTTCAAGGAATTGTTTGTGGTAAAATGAGAAGGACTTGGGTCTAAGAGTGAGGGAGGCGTAACCTGAGCCCCAGCTCTGCCACAAGCTTGGTTTGTGACCTGGAGCAAGTGTTTGTACCTGTGTCGGCATCCAATTCATGATCTGCGAGTGGTCTCTGGGTACTGTGCCAGCTCTCAGGGTCCCTGGGATTCTGAAGACTGAAGATGTCAGAGGTCAGGAAGGATGGGAGAGTGGTAATTAATCTCAAAAAGAAAATGTCACCAGTAAGGGCAGAAACCAGCAGGCAAGAACTGAGAACAAAAGAATAAGTAGGACTGCAAGACTTTGCAAACAGATATAAGGACCCAAAAAGGCAGCAGGATCAAAGGGAACTTTTGTTTTGATGATAGGAGAGACTAGAGCTTGTTGAAGCCAAAGGAGGGGAAGATAAAAGGTGAAAATTTGAGACAAGATTTTAGAGCCGAGGGTAAGAATAGGATCCAAAGCATAAGTTGATAAAAATGAAAAAACATTTTTATCTGAGGTACTAGGAGAGTAGTGTTGGAAAATCAAAGAACTCTGATACATTGATATATAAGGCAAAAATCAAAGACTAGAGACTGTTCACCTAGAACTGACTCTCTTTACATAGTCTAAAAGGAGGCAAATCTTTGTATTTGTGACCTAATGTAGCTTTACAAATTACCCCAAAACCTGTGGTTTAAAGCAACAAATATTTACTAACTCACAGTGGACAAGGGCCAGGAACCCAGAAACACCTCAGCTCAGTGGTCTGGCTCAGGACCTTTCATGAACCATGATGCCTGCCTGGGCTGCAAACATGTAAAGTTTGAGTGGGGCTGGAAAATTCACTTCCAAGATGGCTAATCACATGGCTGTTGGCTGGAGGCCTCAGGTCCTTGTCGCGTGCCCCTTTCCTCCTGCCATGGCATCTGGTTAACCCCCAGAGGAAGTGGTTCAAGAGAGTAACCAAAATGGAAGCTGCTATGTCTTTTATGGCCTAGTCTCTGAAGTAACACAGTCACTTCCACCATATATACTCATTAGGAGCGAGTTAGTAAGTCCAGCTCACTCTCAAGGGGAGGGGAATTAGGATCCACCTCTTAAGAGGGAGGAATATAAAATAACCTGTGAACAAATTTTAAAACCACCACCGTCTTCACCGACTGTGTAAATTAGGAGGAAGACTGCCAGTTTAGAAAAAGCAGCTGTGAAATATCCATTGTGGGGGTATTTTAGCGGTTACTGAGGGTAGATTAAAAGGCTCCCAAAAAGGTTATACTAATGCTACAATAACAAAATGACCTTTTCAAAGGGCAAAAATAGTGATATGGATTTATACCTGTCATACCAGAAGTTTACAAAGGATGAAGACTAATGTTAACACATGGGATAGAGCTTTAAAAGAACCCTTAAAGGCCCAACCTGTATGGTTCAGTGGTTGAGCATTGACCTATGTCCCAGGAGGTCACGGTGTGATTCCCGGTCAGGGCACTTGCCCCAGTTGTGGGCTCAATCCTGGTGGGGGGCTTGCAGGAGAAAGCCAATCAATGATTCTCTCTCATCATTGATGTTTCTCTCTCTCTCCCTCTCTCTGAAATTAATAAAAACATTTTTAAAAAAGAACCATTAAATGTCATAAAAGATAAAAACTAGTAGCATACCAGGTCCACCAGACATGCTTGACCTCTATGAGTCAAAGAGGAAACAGTGATGCATGTACAAGGTCAGGCACGTGGCGGTGCTCACTGTAGCAGTCAATGAACTCCAGTTGCAGTCCCCATCAAATTGAGTAGAAAAGTTCTGAGTGCTCTCAGTTCCACTGAATTAATTATCTCTTGAAAGCAATTTAGAGCAAGAATCATGTTGCTGTTCTTATTTTAGTATCCCCAGTGCTAGCACATCTGGAAAGGGGAAAGCACAGAGAACAAATAAATATCTAGTTGATGAAAAGATAGATGGATGGATGGACGGATGGATGGATGGAACTAGTTCAAATGGAGATGCCAGTACATGTTATTTCCTTTTATGCACTTTGAATGTCTAAATTTTAATAGGACAAGAAGGTACTGAACTCATTTCTTGACCTTGGTAATTTACAAAGGATAAAATAGCACACAATGTGGTAACCAAACAGGAAATTCCTGAAATAGGAAATAATTAACAAATGTATTAAGGGTGCTATTATTTGTTATATTTCTTAGGTATATTTTTTTAATTAAATGATTATTCATCTTTGTTTTCTTCTGCCTGTCCCCACTATTTAATGATAAATGTACATAAGATATTCTGGAACTTACATTTTCATAAAGGAGAAAGTAGACTCAACTAATGAACATTCTTAATCTAATTATTTATAAGGCCATCTTTCTTACTTTAGCTAAAACTTGTGAGTTAAAACCCATGTTTGTCAAAATAAATAAATAAATAAATAAATAAGCCAGTTTAAAAATTAGCTAAATTCTTCCCAATTGTAGATAGCCCAGAAGTTCATTTTAACATACAAGGTGGGAAATAATACAATAATTAATAAATAACACAAGAATAAACTGTTTTGCATACTCACAAGTGTAAACCTACTTTTGCCACAACCTGTATTACAGATATTATTTTTCCTCCTCATAAAAATATAATAAACTATATTATTATAAGCATATATTTAATTTTGTTGAGCATCTGTTGTAAATAAATTGTATATTGTACTGGAAATAAAGAGCACATGAATGTATTTATTTGGCTAAATAAAATAGAAATAACTGTTTGGTGGGTAACTAAAAAAAGTTGTCCAGATCTATTTTCTGCATAGCTATAACTTTTCTGCACATTTTGGTGTATAATGCAGAACAACTTTAAGTTAAATAAGATTAAAAGCAAATGGAATGTTTGTTGCTTATTTTAGTATTAACATTATTGTAACCTTATTCTAACTTAATATTATACTCATGTTTGATACTTATTACACACATGGAAATGTATATTGCATCACATAATGCAATATGAAATGTATATAAAATGGGAACCATATAGGATGATATATATATCAACATGTCAAATGCTCTTAAGAAAGAAATGCATACTCTGCTCTGGGCACTCATAGGAAAAGATTTAAATGATTTTCTACATTTACACAAATCAACTTCAATCATTTCTAAATACCAGAAGATAAAATGTTCTATATATTTTTAGTGGAAGGGAGAAAGAGTTAAAGCTTTGAGAAACTTAAATAAAAATTCATCTCTTAGATGCTTCTGATGATTCCTCACAGTGGCAAAGAGCAAAATAGAAAGAAAGACTATATGCTCACCTATGACCAAGAATGGTTGTTTTCATAAGTAGGCAACAATTTAATTGGACTGCTCTAGTATCAGAGATTTTAACAAAAACAGCAGGTACCTCATGCCCAACTACATAATAAAGGACCCTACATCCAACCCTAAGGCCTACAATGTGACAAATGATCCAGAGACTTCAAGCCTTGGCCCTACTTAGGAGCAGCTGGGGGAAAAGAAATTCCACATGCCTGTGGTGCATGTATCTGAGGGTCTCTATGGGAGGACGGAGAGGATTGCATGCAGTGTGTGCTGGAGTCAGCTCCTAAGGGTTCTCAAGAGCCAATTGTGTGCATCTCTTCCCAACTCCAAGCTCAGTAATGTTGCACTGGTAGCTTGAAAGGAGCCCTGGTGGGAGTTATTTTCACCACCGACATTGGCAAGTGCTAAAAATACTGGCTTTTTATCCAGACTGTGAATAGTTGTTGAGTGTTTATGAGCATGCCCCTACTGGTCACAAGTCAACTTATCCCTACAGAAAAACTAGCGATCAGTAGAGCCACACACAGGTTACACACAGAGAGGGGGAGCTGACGCCATGGAAGCAAGCAGAGTGAGTGTCTGGCACGAAGTCCGGTCACTGGCGGTGTCTGCAGATTGAGAGGCAGGTGTTGGTCTCAAGGTCTCAAGCATCATGGTGGAGTGAACGTCCCCCAGGGCTCAGAGTGTGCCCCGTGGTACAGCCAATCTCTGGCATTGGGTGGCTGAAGCTCTGAGTTCTTAGAGCCCACAAGGGGTTGAGGTCCATCCCCCTCATATCAGTGTCCAGATGGAGTCCTCATCCAAATGCCCAGACTTGTGATTTTGTGGTTTCTGCACCCCTCCTAATGGTGTTCCTATTATACACCATTTCCTCAGTCTTGACATAGCATTTGACAGAATGATCATGGCTGACAGTGACTCCACAGCAGATTTTCAGAGGAATCCAAAAAGTTCACTCCCTCCTTGCTCTATACACCCCCTCCACCAAAGATCACAGTTCTTGCCAGGCAGCCGCTCCACAAAACTGCCCCCTTACAGCTTCAATAACCCCTCCTTCCATTGCCCCTCAAGACGTAGGTGGTAGCAATGCTTGGCTGTGACAGCTACAGCACATGCTGGGTTGCCCAACACTATGCCAAGACCTTTTTAATTATCTTTTTATTACATTCTCTTACTACCTCTCAGTGTGAGCATGCCACCTGATGCCTGCTGGGACCCTGCCGGCTAGAACAGCATTGGAAAATCCAGAAAACTACCACGCACAACTACAGTGTTATCACCCAGACCCTGAATGGGACTCTGTGCTGCACAAAACCTTCATGCTTTCAGATCCATCTGAAACCTCAGCCAAATAATTCACGAGAACTCTCTGAGGCCCTGTCCTGCACCCACCACTATCTTGGGCGCTTGCGTGGCCATGCTACCTACAGGGAATCAAAGTGGCCAACTTTTTATTTTTCCCAGGTGAACTTCTTTTGGAGCCTTACCTAATTTCTCCCATAGACTTGTACAAATGTACATGACCACATTAACTTTGACGTTATTTTATACCTCCTATAAAACTTCTATATTTAAAGTACAGGATCGTTACCCCCCCAAAAAAGATAAACAAAACCCACCTCCTCTATAGCATCAGTGTGAGGCCAGAACAGGAGAGCAGAAAGTACATCAACCTCCAAAACGGCAAACACGTGAGTCTAAAATACAACGAGAGAACCGTACTCACCTCTCTATGCTCAGACGGAACCGTCCCAGCTTCCTGAGCCAGAGGAGCTAATAGGTTTTGAGTACTTACTAAAGGACAGATCCTGAGTTCCTCACCTGGGATGTCTCATTTAATAGTCTAAACAGCTCTACAAAATAAGTGCACTGCATTTGTGGTCCCATTTTATAGATAATGAAACTGAGGCTTACAGGTTGTAGTTCTGGTCCAAGCTCACACAGCTGGTAACAAGCTGGGATTTGAAGGCGGGCAGCCTGCTTCTAGAACCCAGACTCCTAATCACTGCACTGGAATTCAGGCAGGGACCAGGACATTTTGAAGACTGGAAAATCTAATGTTTGAGAGGACCGTTTTAAAGAAGGAGGTGGGGAGGACCACCAATTTTCCTGTAAAATATTCCTTGTTTTCCCTTTTAAATCTTCAAGGTCACCCTCGTGATCTGGGAGTTGTTGGGGAGTGTTGTTTTATTGTTACTTTTGTGCTCTGGGTGGAATGACTTCTTGGCCTGGAGCTCTGCTCTCCCCACAGCCTGCAGGGTTCTCAAGTTCATACACTTCCAGAAGTCCCCATTGTCTTGGCTTGATAAAGGCTTTGTAATGCCCAAGGCCGTAACACATTTGTTCCTGTAGTTCCTTACAAGTGACAAAGGCAAAAACAATGGTTTTAATTTTTTTTTTACCTACACTCTCTTTTGTGATATTTCAGGTATGCAACAATTAATAGAAGTAGTTCCCCCAGATTATTCTAATTATAAACCTCTTCCCAAGTATGTGGAGGGAAATGGTCTATTTCACTGAAGAGTATTTTTTAAAATTCAAATTTCAAACTGAGCTGAACATGAGTTCAACTATTTTACCTGGTCCTTTTCCTGCCCTTGGAACACTGGAATATTTTTTTTAAAATTTTTTATTACAAAGGATATTACATATGTGTCCATTTTCCCCCCCACCCTAGACAGTCCCCTAGCCCCCCTTATCCCCCAGTGTCTTATGTCCATTGGTTATGCTTATATGCATGCATACAAGTCC
>NW_006300376.1:3150280-3162770 GCF_000327345.1 Myotis davidii | reverse complement strand
ATATGTCTCTTGGCTTTCTGAATGTCCTCTTTTGAAAGGTGTCTATTTAGGTCCTTTGCCCATTTTTTGATTGGATTGTTTATCTTCCTTTTGTTAAGTTGTAAGGAACACTGGAATATTAAGTTAGAGCTTTAAGTAATGGCCATTGGCCTCGTCCTTTGGTGGCAGTTTTTGTTTATAGTTACAAACTCATTGGAACTAGCAACCCTAGCCTTTTGGGCTTCTAGGATCATTACCATATCTATTCCCATCTACTATTTTTCTACCTCCTTATAAAGGTGGCTATCCTGTTTAATTTTCTCCCCTACTCTAAGGATTTGGGTATTATTAGTATACTAGAGGCCCGGTGCACAAAATTTGTGCAGGGCAGTTGGGGGAAGGGGGATGTCCCTCAGCCCAGCCTGCACCCTCTCCAATCTGGGACCCCTCGAGGGATGTCCAACTACCCATTTAGGCCTGATCCCACCAGGCAGTTGGACATCCCTCTCACAATCCAGGACTGCTGGCTCCCAACTGCTCACCTGCCTGCCTGCCTGATTGCCCCTAACCACCCCCCTGCCAGCCTGATTAATGCCTAACTGCTACCCTGCCAGCCCAATTTCCCCTAACTCAGCAGTTCTCAACCTGTGGGTCGCAACACCTTTGGCGGTCAAACGACCCTTTCACAGGGGTCGCCTAAGACCATCCTGCATATCAGATATTTACATTACGATTCATAATAGTAGCAACATTACAGTTATGAAGTAGTAACGAAAATAATTTTATGGTTGGGTCACAACATGAGGAACTGTATTTAACGGGTCAGAAGGTTGAGAACCATTGCCCTAACTGCTCCCCTGCCGGCCTAGTGTCCCTCCTCTGCAGGTCTGGTCCCCCCCCAACTGCCCTCCCCGGCAGGCCTGATCGCTCCCAACTGCCCTCCCTTACAGACCTGGTCCCTCCCAACTGCCCTCCCCTGCTGGCCATCTTGTGTCCACATGGGGGTGGCCATCTTGTGTGTTGGTGTGATGGTCAATTTGCATATTACCTCTTTATTATATAGGATTAGTTTGTTAGAGCTGCCATAACAAGGCACCATAGACTGGATGCCTTAAACAACAGAAATTTATGTTGTTACAGTTCTAGAGACTAAAATTCCAAGATGAAGGTGCCAGCAGGAGGGCTCTCTCCTTGGCTTGGAGATGGCCACCTACTCCCTGTGTCTTCACATTGTCTTCCCAATATGCATGTCTGTCTCCAAATTTGCTCTTATAAGGACACTAGTCATATGGATTAGAGCCCACCCTAATGACTTGATTTTAATTAATTACCCCAATGAAGACCCTGACTCCAAATATGATCATATTCTGAGGTACTGGGTATTAGGACTTTGACATATAATTGATGAAGGGGACATCATTTAACCCCAAACAATCAGTGTTTGACCTATAATCAGTGTACTGTCCTTTTCATCAACCTATAAATATTTAAACCAGAAAGAATCAAAATGCATGTTTTTGACAGATAAAACCCTTGGCATTTGAAAAACTGTTGTTACCACCACCCCAAAATACACTGACTGCATCAGCCTTTTAAAAAAACTGTTTTGTTTTGTTTTGTTTTGTTTTCAAAAAACAAAGGAGAAAGGGGGTGAAAACAGCATGTTGAGAAAGATTATGTTTTAAAGCCAGTCCACCTAGCAGAGCCTTAGTTCCTAATCCTTAGAAATCCCCACCCAGGGGCCCTCATTCGCCACTTAACCATTCTCGCTGGGTGCTGGCCCACTTGCCTGCCTCTGCTTTCCTTTGTCATTTTTTAATTATTGTTTTTCGCTCTTTAGAACATTTATTTGTTGTGGTTTTCTTTTTATATATTCCCCAGAGTGAATTTTCCTGATTGGGTTTTCCTGCCTATATTTATCTTTCCCATGGTTTTGGGTGATGTCCATGTGGGCAGGTTTAGTTAGAAAGAACAAGATAAGGGCAATATATTCACCACACACCAGCAATAGCAAAAGAACTTTTTTTCATAGCATTTCTCTTTAAGTACCACCGCGTACTTTAGAAAACAGGGGCAACATTTCTGTTAATCTAAGAAACCTTTACTACTGGCCTATCTACTTCCTCATCTGTTCTAATTTCAACCACTACAAAATGCACATTACAAAAGTTGGCTACATTTGGAGCTCAGTGTGTGTTCATGAGTTGAATGATGTCTTTGTCTATGTGTTTTATTTTGTACAGCTCGTAGGCTAGTGATTCAATAGCAGAACTTAGGGATTCTACCACTAATCAGTTTATATATATAAACTTAAAGAAATCATTCCAGATCTATGCCTCAGATTTCTTATCAATAAAATGTCATATCCCCCAAGACTTCTTTTACAGACTTTTAAGTGGGGGGAAAAAAAGGAAAGAGAATATATGTTTTAGGAAAAGAACAAGCTATTTTCAGCTTACAAATGGGCTCTATTCCAAAAGTTCATTGACAAGTCAGTTACTGGGAACTTGGAACACATTTTCTCAGAGAAACAATATGACAGAGGGTGAGGGTTTATAGGCGCCCCCACGGGAGCCTGCGTGTCCCCTCTGCAGGTGAGCAGCTGACCTAATGTTGCCCAGAATACAATCTGCGCTCTTGTGATATTTATGGGAACACAGTCCTGCTTTGCCACAGGGATGAGGGTCACCTCCAACATATACATACCTACCTGTGGTAGAAGTATCTCTGCACCTCCTATGCATTCAACTCATCAAGAAAATCTATGCAGGACAGGAGAAAAAATCTATGAGGGCCTACAGAAAGGGGCTTCTTAGAAGTGGAGGGGAGCCAGGGACTCGGGAGCCTCAAAGGGAAGAAGGAGAGAGAATTGGAATCAAAGGAACCAGGAAGGATGAGCTGTGGGGAGGAGGGCTTAGAGCCACGGTCTATCTGATAAAGACTAGAGACAGCAGGGGCTGGTGCCTAGAGCTCCTCGTGTACAAAATATTCCAGGTCAGGGTACAGCCAAGTTTATACACAAACAGGCCAGCCTTTATCTAGTTATTTTTTCTAATTTAAAAGATACCTTATACGCGTAGAGCATTCCTGAGCCAACACGAATGGAATGGTGAAATGCAGTTATCAAAATGAATGATAACTCCCTCTGGCACTGGAGGAAAAGTATCTGCATGGGGTCGTCCAGGGTATAACATAAACTACACTGGAACCTCATAAAATCTTTTCAGAATGAATGAATGAATACGAGAAGCAACTGCAGAGTCAGATAATGAAGCCAGATGTCAGAAAAAAACATCGCTATCCATTTTAACTGAAATACAGTTGTGTCACATTATAAATGAAGTTAAATGTCCCTCAGTAGGAGAAATACCATGGAGCTTTTTTAAAAATAGAGACTCTGGGTGTTGATATATATTAAAGATATATTGTTAAGTGATAAAGGCAAGGGGCCAAACAGTATGTGTTTTTAAAAATGGCAGCACAGTCCTACATAAATTTATATACTTAATATATAACAGATTTCTAAAAGGATATCAGCTGTGGTGACCTCCAAGGAATGGGAATATGAATTGATGTAAAAGACAGAAAGACACATTTTGCTGTTTTATCCTTCTAAGCTGTTTAAATTTTTATCACAGTCAAGAATGACTCTTTTTTTTTGGGGGGGGGGTAAATATACATAGCATAAAACTTACCATGTTAAGCATTTTTAAGTGTTTAGTTTAGCAGCATTAAATACATTCACAATGTTATGCAGCCAGCACCACCATCCATCTCCAGGACTTTTTCCTCTTCCCAAACTCAAGCTCTGTACCCATTAAACAATAATGCCCATTCCTCTCTTCCCCCAGAATGAACTTAAAAAACTAATGTAGAGAAACCCCTTCCACACAAAATATCCATACTAAATGAACTGATAACAGTGCTCCCTTTAGAAGTAATAAACATACTTAATCAGATGTGATAGATAGAATTTGATAATAACTCCATGCTGTGAAATTCCAACTAACAAGCAGGTTTTGCAGGTTCTGTTGAAATAATAATCAAACTGTTTCTGAAACAAGAAATTTCATAACACAGTATCAGATTGAGTATTCATCTGTATACTATTAACATATGCAATTTATTCATCATCCTTGATGGAGGGGGTTTCCACCTCCTAATTGATCTCTCAATTGTTGCTACATCCATGCATTTGGGACTTTGAAACGCCACAAAACTGAACTATCAAGTATGCTAATATATCCTAAAGGCTTTGCTCATGCTTCCCAGATCCATTTCCTCTTTCCTCTTCCTACTTGCATGACAACAATGAATCCCTATTTTATTTATACAAATCTGTGTCAAATTGCTCTGAAAAGGACCATCATATGGCACTTATTGTGTTCAGGTGCCAACTGAGAGGGGAAAACAAGCCAGAGGCAGGAGCGGGCAAGTTGGGTGGTGTGACACGCTAGTAGGTGTTACAGGGGTAGGGGCCGGAGAGGCCCAGGTGGCCAGAGTGCTGCCAGGGACATCTGGGACACAGGTCTGGGAGCAGCGGTGCTCTCAAGCAGAAGGAGTCAAGATCCAGCTGAACATCAAGAGAGTGGGGAAGGCAAGCTTATTGTCCAGAGGTCTGTCAGTGCACAGAGGTGGCTGGACAGCGGGTTATTTGGTTCATTCTGATCTATGACACATTACTGAACCAGACTCTCTGCCACAGCAAGACTATGATGCAAGTTTTCTCAGGATGTTCTGGTCTTCATTTGTCTGCTAGATATGGAGTAAAAGGAAACTAGACTTAGGATTTCTCAATTTACAAGGGCAAAACCATCCATCTGAGAATTTTCAACTTTTTAGTTATTCCCCCAAAAGCACAACTAGAAGAAAAGAATGCAAAGCCAATGATATGAGTGTGTAGTGAACAGTAAATGTGAGGCTGCAGAATTTTGACACATGCAAAACAAGCTAGGTGATTGGGGTGTGGCCTCAGGGAATGTCCAGAATGACATTACAACTGAGAAAGTTGACACCTAAATACTTGTATTGAGAAAGCCTGCAAACTGATTATTACAGCAGAAGGAAAATTATTTGCAAAGAGCCTGAGAACGTAATAATGAAAATAATAATAAGAATAGTATAGTAAGTGTAGTACTATGTGCCAGGCATTATTCTAATTGTTCAGCATATATTAACTCACTAATCCTTACAGTACCCTAAGAGGTCAATACTGTTACTATTCTTCCCATTTAGAGATGCTAAGGCAGACATCAGAAAGACTGAGTGGATATTCTTGTACCCTAGCACTGCAGAGAAGAAAAAAAAGACTGAATTATTGAGCACGTGTTTTCTCCTCATTCAAGAGATATATCTGGTGCTAGACAGGGATGGTCCATGGGAGTCATCACACCTAACATGATATGTCAAGGAGGCCATCCACCTTCCTTTGCTCTATTTACATTTTTTCCTGGAACTTGCCTGAATAGAAACTCTTCCTCCTTGGGACTCTGATCAGTGAGCAGAGTTCCCTGGGCACCAGAAAGGAATATCCACCAACACAAATAGGTTAACATTCCAACTTACACATGAGTTTCGTTAACCTAAGTTGGCCCCAGAAAGCGTTCAGAGATTCAAGAATTTCTGAACTTCTAAGTTGAGGAACTGGGCAAAGTGGCCTCGTCTCAGAAGGCCTTGTCTGGGATGTCACTATTTCTAGTCTATCTACTATAGTGAAACATTAACATTAATTTGCCAAATTGAGTATTGGTTCAGCTCCGTCCTTTCCTTGCATACAGGTGTTATCTACCCCAGACTTTCCTTCATCTAATCTTTATAGTAATAAGTAGATTTCTTCATAGATGTTTGTCTATTTACTACCAGTGATGAAAGGAACCCCTGGTCCCAGGATAAGAAAAACACCCACAAAGGGCTGGGTTCAAGACTTAGATGAACAAGAACAAAAAGGAAGATGATGGTAATTTAAGAAGCAATAAATGGAGAGGAATATCCTGAAAATTTTTGAGTATCTAGAACTTAGGTTCATCAACAGGTTTCAAGAGCTTATTTTATTGAAGATAGAGCCAACAAATATGATAGAGCATATTCTGTGTCTCAAACCATATGCTGGGATCTATGGACATAAAAGGAAACTAGACCTCAAAATCTCACATTCTATAGACAGTTTACTTCTCTTTCTTTCTCCAACAAAACTAGGAAAATAGGGATATACAATCAGCAAATTCTTCTTGAGTTGACTTAAATTTTGGTAATTTCAGTGCAGTAAGACAACCAAGGAAGTTTACAGACACTCCCCGATTCTCTGAAGAATTATTTCTGTGTATCTTTCTACCATGTTACAATAGAAAAATGTTTAGTTAAGAAAATAAAAGCCAAAGAAGAAAAAAATGAATTTAATTTTAAAAATGTATAAAGATCTCAGAGACCTGACTTCCATCACATAAATATCTCCTGCCTTAGTCTTTTGCTTATGAAAACTAGACATATACAGTTACCCACTACAAGAAAGTCTAAAGCATGCAGATCAGTTCCGTGAATGTTTTCCATCTCATTACCTTTTCTTTCCTATTTATGTTGAATAGCACAAGCCTGAAACATTTTTTTTCCAGGGGCTTCCAAATAATGTAGTCTATTAGCTTTCAGCTTAGTTTTATTGATCATCTACTAGGATCCAGGTGCTACCTTTACCTCCATTAATAACAATATTTCCTACATTTTGGAGTCAGTAGTTCTTGGCATGAGTCCCAGTCCCACTGATTAGTAGTTCCATGAATTTCTCTTTTCAATTTCCTCACTTGTATATACACAGATGGTTATAAGAATACCTATCCTAACTACCTTCATGAGAGTACCATAAGGATTGCTTTCTGTATAAACTATTTGTGTTTCAAGATAAAATTGCTAACAGCATCTTTTTAAAAAAAAACACGCATAAATCACAGCCAACATTCCACATTCCTTTTCAGCATCAAAGCAAGCAAAGGGTATCCTATGCTTATGGGAGCTGAGGCTCAGAGGACTTGTCACTACATGCTTCTCTACTTCTTTGCAATGCCCTAGTCTTTGAAAAGTCTTTGTTAGAAACACAGATTATGGTTAGGCTGCTGGGGTTGTGTTAGCAGATGTGCCTCAAGATACCCACTGCTAAAGAAACATGAAGAATCAACACCTGAAAATCTTGGGAAACTATAATGTGGATGAAGATGCTTATGGCTCAGACTGGACTTGGTTGTCCTGGAAAACACATCCTCACCACAGGGCCACACTGTGGCTTCTGTAGGCACTAGGCACTTTTGCCTTTGTGGACCCCTTCCACACAAAAAATATTAAAATACTATTTGTGACTATATTGATAGAAAGATGAATATAATCCAAGGATTCATCATTGTGGACTCAGATACTGGGCCAGCTGTGTAGCAAGAACAAGTTGGTCCTGCTCACTCATGCAGATTCCATCATCAGATCCCTGCCACCTTTCCACCCACTCAGTCCCCACTTTACTCCTCATTCACTCTATCCCAGCCCACCTGGTCCTTCTCCTAACATTCTACCATACCCAGCATATTCTCCTCCCAGAGCCTGAGCCCTGGGTTCTCTTGGCCTGGGATACTCTTCCTCAGATATTTGCAAGTCTCAACAAAAATGTCATTGCCCCGGAGAGGCCTTCGCTGATCACTCTGGCCCTCCCAGGCACTGGCCATCCCATTACCCTGTTGTAGTTTCTTTATGGTGCTTAGAACAATCTGAAAAGTCTCATTTCTTTACTTACTGTTGGTCTCTCATATCAACATGATATACTAGTAAAGGATATAAGTTATATGTGTGCAGGGGCTTGATCTACCTTATTCATTTGTCATATCCTCAGCGCCTGCCCTACGGTATGCTCCCTATAAGCATTCATTGGGGGTGGGGGGGGGGGGATTGAGTAGATAAACTGCAGAGATTTCTCACTCAAAGAATTCAGAAACAAATGGAATGCCTGCCATTTTGCCCATTTGTCTTTATAAACAACAGGTCTCCATCAGACCAGAAGAGGCATCTTGATGAGTTAGTGCCCAGAACTAGAGTAGGGAGAGGAAGAAAGAAAGCACTTCTATACAACCAGACCAGACTCTGAGGAGAACACAGGAAATTATCATAGCTGAGGTCTCTGGTTCCTTTAAGAAAGTCCATTCAGCAATTATCCTATTAAATACTTGCTATAGGTCAGCCACCACCTAATTCACAGGTGATACATTCCAAAACCCCCAGTGGAGTCCTGAAACCATGGATAGTACTAAACCCTATATATACAGTTGCCCCTTAAATAATTTGGGGGTCGGGGCACTGACCCCCTGCACAGTCAAAATCCACATATAAATTTGACTCTCCCCAAAAATTAAGTTGTCCCCCAGTATCTGTTAGGGATTGGGTTCAGGACACACACACACACACACACACACACACACACACACCACAGATACCACAACCGTTAATGCTCCAGTGCCCTATATAAAATGGTGCAGAGCACTGCAAACAGTCAGCCTTCCACATCCTCAGACTACCAAGTGTGGATTGAAAACAATACATGTGTTTATTGAAAAAAAAAATGTATAAGTGAACCCGTGTTGTTCAAGGGTCAACTGTTCTGTTTTTTCTTATACATACATACCAATAATGTTTAATTTATAAATTAGGCACAGTAAGAGATTAATCAAAATAACAAACAATAAAATAGAAGAATTCTGACAATAGAATGTAGTAAAAGTTATGTGAATGTGATCTCTGTGTGTGTGTGTGTGTGTGTGTGTCTCAAAATAGCTTAATGGACTATGCTCAGCTTTTCACTTAAAGGGAGAACTTGAGGGCTTCCCTTTGGCATATCTGAGTTGTTAGCAGCACTACTACTGCACTTCAGGGCCATTGTTAAGTAAAATAAGAGATACTTGAGCACAAGCCCTGAGATACCATGACAGTTGATCTGGGAACCAAGATTACTACTCCAGGACTGTCAGGGAGGAGTGTCTAACACATGGATCCACCAGACAAAGGGATGATTCACGTCCTGGGTGAGATGGGGAGGGACAGCATCAGTTTTCATCATGTTACTCAGAACGGCACACAATTTTAAATGTTATGGCTTGTTTATTTCTAGAATTTCCCACTAATATTTTTGGTCTTTGAGTAATTTAGGAAAACAAAACCTCTGATAAAGGGGAGTCCACTATAGTTTCTATCCTCAAAGAATACAATAGGAAGACAACCAAATCAAAACTCAAACCGAAAAAGCACCTTGAATGAACATATATTCCACTCCCTGTCTTCAGGCAGGACATGGGATATTGTTTAAATCCAGAAAGGAGTGATTTTAGGGACTGTGGGGACCTTTGTTGTTTTCCAGCATGCTTCTTTTGGCAATATCACACCTCTTATCTACTGAACAATAATTGTCTCTCCTCCATTATATGTAAATTTGGTAAAATTCTCAGTCAAGGTCCCTCATTCTCTGAAAAGAACCAGAGTTTTTTCCCTGAGGCTTGAATTTTAACAGTTGCAATAAGACTTGGGTGAGGGAGGGAGAAGGGGTTGTTGAGGAATCCATTTATTCACAAAACCATTAATCAGTTCCTCCTCCTCAGGCCACCGAAAATGCCCTTGCATCCTTCTCTGAGCCTGGTTCTCCAATGTCCCTCGATTCTGTGAGCTTGCTGTCAACTCCTTTTCTGTTTAAGGAAGCCAGAGTCAGTCCTGTGAAGCCACCACCGCCACCACCGCCATCACCACCACCACCACCACTAATGCAGTGGGAGAGGTGCTGGACTGGATCAGCAGACTGGTCCTCTAGAGGCAGGTAAACCAAATGTCAGATTTCTGTGTGCCTCAGCTTCCTAAGACCTCAAAGAGAGGCAATTTCTACTCAATAAGCATCCTGAGGTTACTGGGAGTTTAACATGAACTAGTAAATTAACTAGTCTTGTGTCAGGTAGGTCTCCCAGGAAACAGATTCTGAGACAGAGTTTAAAAAGCATTTTTTTTTAGGGAAAGTCTTCAGACCACAATGTGTAATCTTGTCATAACTTGATGATGACAGGAATCTACATGTGCTTAAAAACCAAGGAATATCTTGGAGGGAAGGAATCCAGACCCCAGTCTTTCCCCTTCCAAGGTTCAAAATTATTAGTACTTTTTTGATGAGCTGTTACAGTCTCAACTGGAACCCAAAGGGGAACTCATCCTAAGGGAGGGGCAGTCTAGACGGGTGCCCCGGGCTCACTACTGGGTCTATGGGGACAGTACTCGGCCGGGCTCTGGAAGCCCCTCCTCACCCACCCCTGCTCAGAGCCTCCATTTCCAAGGCCCTAATTTCATGAACCATATAAACACTAAATAGCTGAGTTCTAAACTTTTAAATTTTTTGAAAAATCTTCCGAACATTTGTTCCAGGTCTGTCCTCAAACAACTGGTTGAAGTTAAAATAAGACAAAATAAACTAAGAGATTAAAATAACAACAACAATTGAACAATTCAACCTAAGTGGGGAAAAAAACCTTTCAAAATGTTAAAATTAATTTAAACTATTTAAGGCTGATTTGCTTATATGCTGTCGATAAAATTATTACATGTATCTCTAAAAGAAGCCAAGATCGGGGCAGGAAGAGGGAGCATGAAGGATTTCCCCATCTGGACCAGGTATCAAGAGGGAAACCACTCGCTGAAAGGTGACCACACTTCTTTTTAAAACTTGATTTGTAGAGTAACAAAATAAGGGGGGTGGGTGTTAGGGAAGGGAGAGATTCTTTTTCTTTCCCAAATTGCCCTAGTGTTGACATGAGGAAGATTAACATTTGATTCTAAGTGACCTTAGAATCCACTTATTTGTCATCTTGGAAACAACAGGTTAGCAGTTTTCAAAATAACCGAACAATATAAACAAACAGTTGCTTTGACTAATCTGGGATCTACTGCTGCCATGAAGTCACCTCCAGGACATTTGCAAAAAGGTTTCTTTTAAATCTCCTGACAGCGTGAAAAGCCGTGCCTGAAATGGACTGGTGTGTAAAAGGAAGCCATCATTCACACTAATGGGGTCCTTCAACTTGCTCTCCCTGTGCTCTGAGCTGCCCTAGAGCTGAAATGTGAGGCCAAAAGAATTTCACCACCCTCCCTACTCCCTCAATGCAGGCCTCTTCCTACTAGGTTTCCTTTGGCTTTTCATCACAGACTACTATAATCACTAGAATGAAGCGCTCAATTTCTAGGCACCTGAGAAGTGCTGACATATAGAATAGGGTGTGTAATCTTCTTCTCTGCATCTCCAGCCCCTCACCCCACAATCGCCATGTGTTGTGTATTGACACAATCCATCTTTATTCAAAGGGCTGTTCCCGCTTTGTTTTTCCTTCCCCCTGCCCCTCACCACAGGCAAATGTACAAAATTTGAATCACATCAAAAAGCTGAACCAATAGATTAAGATGCCCAACATTTTTCATTTATCTACTATTACTTCTCATATTTGGAAAATTTGTTTTCATAGATTTTCCCTGGAGAAGAAAAAGTCTCCATAACCACAGACAGCTTTCATAATCACTCCAAGGAAATGACAAGTTCTTGCAAACAATTCCTTTTGCTTTCTGAAATTTGAGGTGAGAAATTCCATTTGTTTTTCACCAAACCTCAAAAATGAATGATGTCATTCTTACACCACAGGAACTGGTATTAGCAGCTCTAACAAGAGAGGTACGCTTTTCATTCCCAACATAAATTACCACATTGTGGATAGTATTAATGAGAAAAGAGAGAGAAAAGGTGAAAGGCACATTACAATTCTTGGTTATGTAGACCATATCCCTACATTTCTCCTTTCTGATCTTTTCTTCCGAAAAGTGTTAAGGGAATATTTGGGGCTTTTTCTCTTCGTATCATTTCCCCTCTGCTGGGAGCTTTTAGCTAATTATCTACCAAGCAAGAACATCAGCTTACTGGAAATAAATGTTTCACCTTTTCAAGTGTATTTGTTAACAGGGATTGGGTCTATCTACAATAATAAAAGCATAATATGCAAATCGACCAAACGGCCAAACAGCAGAAGGACCACCCTGACAACCACACTGTGACACCCCACCGGCTCCAGGCCAGCCAAGGGAGGTGTGATGGGATTGGTTGGGGGCCTGGCCATTGCCCCATGATCGCCCTGCAGAGGGAGGCCCAGGTCACCAGCCGGTGGGCTATGGCGGGTGGGTGGGGCCACCCTCTGCGGGGGATGATCCATCATGGAGCCCAGGCCAGGTGGGCAGGGCCTACACCTTTGGGGTGATCGATGGCAGAGCCCCACGATCAATCGCCCAAAAGAGGGAGGCCCAGGCTACTTGGCAGCAGCGCTGTGGCAGGTGGGTGAATCCTCTCTCTGCAGGGGCAATCCATCGCAGAGCCCAGGCCAGGTGGGCAGGGCCTACCCCTTTGGGGCAATTCATCATGGGGCTCCCAGACTATGAGAGGGCACAGGCCAGGCTGAGGGATGCCACCCCCGGCCCC
>NW_006300376.1:3122828-3150039 GCF_000327345.1 Myotis davidii | reverse complement strand
GCCGATTGGGGTTGGGCGGGCCAATAGGGGGGTGGGGCTGGCCCACGGGAAGGGCCATGGGGGGTTTGGCCGGCTGCCCTACCCTCCCCCGCCATCAGGCCGGTTTGCTGTCCACAGTGGGTGTCATAGTGACTGGTCATTCCAGTTGTTTCAGTGTTCTGGTCACTGGCTTTTTATATATATATAGATTGTACCTATCATGTGGTACAATATCTGCTTAAGATCCTTTTGATTTTTTTAAAAATCAGATGAGCCTTTTAACAACTTAAAGATATTATATTACAGGCAGTCACCTCCTCCGTATATATAGGGACCTGAGCACCAAAATGTTGAGCTGATTTTTCCCAAGACTGTACCACTAATTAGAGGCATAATTGAAGCTACAACCTCGCTCTTCTACATCTGTCCTTAATGTATAATGATAATGGTAGTCAAGAAGTTTATAAAGTGGAATTTAAGCTAGACTTTTATATTCAAAGAAATGCTCAACTACTATTTAAAGATTTTCAAAATCCTATCACATTTTGTCTTCAGTATTATCACATCTATAAAACTATCCATAACTGTCTTCAGCTTTACTGCACAGTAAATAAATTTGGTGAAATAAATTTAATTGCAATACACTGAAGAGGTATTAGTCACAAGGAAGAATCTGAAGGGGGGTTTATTGAACCCTGGATCAACCAGGCAGGCAGTAAAGCATTAAAAATTGTAGAGTCAAGGATTTGGAGCTTACCTTTCCACCACCTGACTTTGAGTTCCACCTTTTAAGAGTATGTAAAAGGGGAACAATAATTTCATAGTGGAGAAACCCAAAAACCCCCACCCAGCCAAGTTATCAAGGTTAACACTATGTCGGTAGCATGTACTCTTGAGATGATATGATGAGAAAGGCACTTTATCTCTGTGATCTTCCTCTGAAAAACCTATAATCTCTGTCTAACCATGAAAAAATATGACAGACCCAAACTAAGAGACATTCTACAAAACACTGGGACAATACTCCTCAAAACTGTCAAGGTCATCAAAAACAAATAAACAAAAAACTTTGAGAAACTGTCACAGGCCAAAGGAGGCTAAAGAGACATGACAATTTTTTAAAATATTTTTATTGATTTCAGAGAGAAAGGAAGAGGGAGAGAGAGGTGGAAACATCAATGATGAAAGAGAATCATTGATCGGCTGCCTCCTTCACATCCCCACCAGGGATTAGCCCACAACCCAGGCATGTGCCCTTGACCAGAATCGAACCTGGGACCCTTCAGTCTGCAGGCCGATGCTCTATCCACTAAGCCAAACCAGCTAGGACAGAGACATGACAATTAAATGTAATGTGGTGTCATAGATGGAATTGTAGATCAGAAAGGACATAAGGAAAAAACTAGTGAAATCTAAATAAAGTGTGTATTTTAGTTAATAGTAATCTACTGACACTAATTTCTTAGTTGTGACAAATGTACCACACTAATGTAAGTTGTTACAATAAGGAGAGCTGTGTCCAGGGTATAGGGGAACTCTCTGTACTATCTCTGCAACTTTCTGTATATCAAAAATTATTCTAAAATTTAAATCTTACTTAAAAAATTTTAAAAGTATAAAGCAATCTTATGCTTTAACTACAGTTCTGTATAACACATAAATGATCTCAGAGTTTTCTTCATCTTGGTAGTACATTTTCTCTCATTCAGAAATAAGGCATAATGAAAAAATTACGCATAAGACACAGGTTAGCAATAAGAGATACTAAAGGAAGTTCTTTGAGTAGAAGGAATGTGACCCCAGTTGGAAAAAAAAAAAAGAAGAAAAAAATAAAAGCATTGGAAAGGATAAATATGCAGATACATTTAAATTAATATTAACTGTGTTCAACAATAACATCCTGTGGAATTTAAATTTAGGAAAAATTAAAAAGATGAAAACAATAACACAAAAATTGGGAGATATAAATTAAGTTCAAGTGTAATAAGATCTTTCATTGTCTTGGAAGTGGGAAAGCTACTTATTTATATCATACTTTGATAACCGGAAGATTCATTTTGAACTCTAATCAAGAAAAAAAAGAGAGAGATAAAGAAGATAAAAATTACCAGTATCTGGTTTGAAAAGGTGAGAATACCATCTACAGACATTTAAAAGGTAATAAGAGGACACTACAAAGATTTATATGCCAATTAATATGAAATTTTAAATAAAATAATTTTCTAGAATTTACTAAGTCTAACCCAAAAAGAAATAGAAAAACAGTTCTTGTATTAAAGAAATTTGATCTATACTTAACAAGCTGTACCCTCATATATTCTTCTAAGCAGTTAAAGAAGAAATAACCACTTTCATAAACTAGAATAAAGTAGAAATGGTGAACTTCCTGACCAATTTTTTAAGTCTAATCTTTTTCTTTTTTAATTGTTGACACTATTATAGATGTCTACACTTTCCCACTTTTGCCCCCTCCACCCAGCCCCGAAACCCCTTCCCTTTTGCCATCACACACTGTTGTCTGTGTCTGTGGATCATGAGTCTATGTTCTTTGGCTAATCCCTTCACCTTCTTTCATCCAGTCCCCACTTTCCCACCCCTCACAGCTCAGTGTCTATTTTGTTCATCAGTTTATTTTGTTTATTAAATTCTACCTACAGTGAGATCATGTGGTAAACTAGAATTAAGAAATGAATTTAGCAAGGTCATTGGATAAAATGTAAACAAAATTAACTACATTTCTAAATAATCAATAAGCAATTGTAATAGCAACCAAAGAAATAAAATACTAAAAATAAACCTACCAAAAGATATAGGTAAGACCTCTAGGTGAAAAACTATAACACTTTACTGAGATAAATTTTAAAAGACCTCAATAAATGAAGTGATATGCCACATTAATATTTTGGAAGACAACATTGTAAAATGTGGATTCCACCTAAATAGATTGGTAAAGCCCACACAATCCTAATCTAATTCCAGCAGGGTTTAGGGGTTTTTCTTTCTCCATTGGAAATCATTTCTATATATTTCCTTACAAAGAAATTTAAGAATAACCAAGACAATGTTGAAGAAGCATAAAGTGGGAAAACTTGCTCTACTCTATTAGGTATCAAGACAATATAAAGCTACAATAATTGGGGGAAAAAATAGAGAATAAGCTGACCAGTGAAGCAGGATAGTTTTGTAGCTTCTATTGGAGGTTGAATAACCTAAATATCTCTTGACCGATGTTTAAATACGAAGAAACTAACATTTTGGCTTCTTTCCATTCCCTCAACTTATTCCCTTCCAAGAAGGAGTGGCTTACTTGATCAGTGAGCTTGAGAGAGGTTTCTGAGCCTGCAGCATATGGGCTGCTCTCGCTTTGGGTGCCAGCCAGACCATAGGAAGCATGGATTGACAAAGCCAGGCTCCCTTTGCAAGAAGACTTAGCTAAGGCAGCTATGTCCTATGAGTGTGTGGGTGCTGGTAATCCAGGAAATTAAGAAAGAACTGGTGTGATTAAAATATGTGCTTCTATTTTATTCGGAATAGAAATAACAGAAGTGGTAGGGGAGGGGGAAAGGGATGAATGGCTAAAAAACCTTGAGGAAGAGAAAAATTACCTAAGGAAAAGAGTGAAGATTTGGAAGACCAGCTGGGCAGAATGGACATATAGTAAAAGAAAACAGGTTTTTGAAAGGAAACTCAAAACAAGATGAGATCAGAAAGATTACTGAGGCCCAATAATCTAAGAGAGGAAGGAAGATAAGATTTAGAAGACAGACTAGAAAATTGCCTCCACAGGAATCAGAGCTCAGGAAACCATTGGGAAATACTCTCCTAAAGCTTCAGAAAGAGCCCATTACAAGAACACATGAGTGATTACCCTCTAAATGTTATGGCATCTATATCAAGGGACTGCATACAAATTGGATATATCTGAAAGAAGGAGTTCAGGAGTATCAGAATAAAATATTCAAAAAACTATTGGGTAATGTTCAGAGTAATTCAGTTATTACCGATGAGGACATAGGTTTTGTTGGCACCCTAGGAAAACATTCTGAAGAACTGTGTGGAATTAGGATGCGAGGGGCAGACACAAAGAAGGTGGGGCATGTTAATGGGACTCAAGAAGAACAATAGTAGTAGATCCTGTCTAGGCCTGGATTCGACATTGGTCCAATAGGTGAAATCATCCAACCCAGAAAAGGTAGACATAATGTGTTTGAAAATGGATCCTTTTGACAAACCCCAAACTCACTGATTTTATATATCTTACAAGGAGAGATACCATAAGAAATAGTCTAGAATTAGATTGTAAAACAATATATAAGCAAAACCAAGTATTTGATTCATAAAGCATTGAAAAAACTAAAAAGGAAGAATATAACTCTAGCACACAGAGCTAGCTAGCCTACTTGTGTTAGAGAAGGGAAGCAACCAAATTAAAAGGCATTTTAGGAAGATATTAGTGGAAATGGTGGAGAAAGGACTTCCAAAAATTCTCTTCTCCACGAAGCAATGAGAAAAGTGATTTTTAAAAAAAAATCTGTCAGGCCCATCCAGCATGACTCAGTGGTTGAGCATTGAACAATGAACCAGGAGGTCTCAGTTCGATTCCTAGTCAGAACACATGCCGGGGTTGGGAGCTCAATCCCCAATGCGGGGCATGCAGGAGGCAACCAATCAATGATTCTCTCTCATCATTGATGTTTCTATCTCTCTCCTTCTCACTTCCTCTCTGAAATCAATATATATATATATAAAACTGTGGTTAAATTTATTCCCAAATATTTTATTATTTTTTATGTCATTACAAATGGAATTATTTTCTTTTTTTTTAATATATTTTATTGATTTTTTACAGAGAGGAAGGGAGAGAGACAGAGAGCCAGAAACATCGATGAGAGAGAAACATCGATCAGCCGCCTCCTGCACATCCCCCACTGGGGATGTGCCCGCAACCCAGGTACATGCCCCTGACCGGAATCGAACCTGGGACCCTTCAATCCGCAGGCCGATGCTTCATCCACTGAGCCAAACCGGTTTCGGCTGGAATTATTTTCTTAATTTCATTTTCAGATTGCTCTTTGCTAGGGTATAGAAATATAATGGATTTTTTGAATTGAGCTTGTATCCTGCAACCTTACTGAATTCATTTATAAGCTCTACTATCTAATAGATTTTTTGTAGAATTTTTTGGATCCTTAAGATAATGTCATCTGCAGAGTTAGATTTATTCCTTCCTTTCAAGCTAGATTCCTTTAATTTCTTTTTTTTCTTTCTTTTTTTTTTCTCAAATGGCTCTGGCTAGGCCCTCCGGTTCAATGTCGAAGAGCAGTAGCATACCAGACACCCTTTTCTTGTTTCTGATCTTAGGAAGAAAGCTTTCAGCCTTTTACCATTATGTCTGATGCTGGCTGTGGGTTTTTGAAGCTTGAGGAAGTTCCTAGTTCGTTGAGTGTTTTCATCATGAAAAGGCACAGTATTTATTGAGATGATCATGCGGGTTTTGTCTTTTACTCTTTTAATATATTACATTGATTGAACTAGTAATCAAAAAACTTCCCACTAATAAAAACCCAGGACCAGATGGCTTCAATGGTGAATTCTTCCAAATGTTTCAAGAATTATCACCAATTTGTCACAAACTTTTCCCCAAAAAAGAAGAGGAGAGAACAATTCAGAAATCATTCTATAAGGCTAATATACTGATATCAAAACTAGACAAAGACATCATAGAAAACCACAGAGTAAACCCCTTATGAATACAGATGCAAAAATCTTCAACAAGATACAAGCTGCCAAGTCCAGCAACACAGAAAAATGATTGTGCACTATGACCAAATGGGATTTATCCAAGGAATGTACACTCAGTTCAACATACGAAAATGAATCAATCTACATCTTAAGAAGATTTCCCTCAACTGAATTTATTTCATGGGTCATGATATATTAGCTGGAATTTAAGGACAAGGATTCTGGAAAGATTGAAAACTAGAAGAATTTTTTTCCAATGAGTCTGCTATGGCAAAACTGGGTCTGGAGTTCTAGGAGCATCACTTAGCTTAAAATAACCACCCTATGGCTCAGAATTTGCTTGTTTTCTAAATTGGCTATGGCTGTGATAAGCTTGTATATACTATTAATTTTGGGGACCCTTATAAAAAACGGCAAGCAGCCTTGGTGGTGAATTAATACAACCTCTGAACCCTGAATACTTTGGCTCCTGAAAGAGAAAAAAAAGAAAAGAAAAGAAAAAACCTTCACTAAGTAGAATAAGAAATTGAGAGGATAGATTTGGGATTCAATTCCTTTGTACTATAATTGAATTATAACTTATTAGGGTATTTCACTTTTTTAAAATGTATTTTATTGATTTTTTTTTTACAGAGAGGAAGGAAGAGGGATAGAGAGTTAGAAACATCAATAAGAGAGAAACATCGATCAGCTGCCTCCTGCACACCCCTTACTGGGGATGTGCCTACAACCAAAGTACATGCCCTTGACCGGAATCGAACTTGGGACCCTTCAGCCTGCAGGTTGTCGCTCTATCCACTGAGCCAAACCAGTTAGGCGGGCATTTCATTTTTTTGACTTGAATTTCTTCCTAAAAAGATTAATAATGGAGGGGATTTTTATTCATATTTGGGGCATCTCAATGTTGATGACACTTTATTATTGAAGTATATTTAGATATTTAACCTTATTGTAGAACTTTTATATTAGATAGATGCACATGGACATAATTTGGAATGGGAAATAGAATAAGAAGTAAGCTTTCATTCGTAGATTATTTTAATAATCTAGGGTTGTGCACTTTAACCCATTTAAGAGATTCTGGGGATGGGCGGGGAGGGGGGGAGGGGATTTACACTGATTATCAGCAGACCCAGTAGGTTTTGGGGAGCTGCCTTATGGAGGTGAGAGGAGGGATGCCCTGGTAGATTGTCAATCGTTTCTTCCTCAGGCAAGCCCCTGAGTGATAAAAGGCTTTATAGGAAAGCCAAAATAACTAAACCTGGAAGTTGGGCAGAGAGAGAGAGTGCCACATAATCTCTAGAGCAGGGGTGGGCAAACTTTTTGACTCGAGGGCCACAATGGGTTCTTAAACTGGACCGGAGGGCCAGAACAAAAGCATGGATGGAGTGTTTGTGTGAACTAATATAAATTCAAAGTAAACATCATTACATAAAAGGGTACGGTCTTTTTTTTCAATAGTTTTATTCATTTCAAACGGACCGTAGTTTGCCCACGGCTGCTCTAGAGTGACATTCCTGGGTTTTCTCATCAAGATTGGTGAGTTTGAGAAAAGGAGATAAGCATGCTCTGTTCAGGCCTAGCTCCTCTTTTTGGGACTGGTCCAGCCTGTAGGACACACACATTCCCTGTTCCTTTATGCCTTGAGTTTCTCAGGGGTGGAAGTAGTTTTGTAAGCAAGTTGGAAATATAAAAGTTGTGATCAGAGAGTAAGAATTCTGAATTAGTAATTTCAGAGTAAGAGCAGTAGTGGGTGACAATAGAGTCCAGGTATGTGGCAGTGGATTATCAAAGCGGGAGAAGGAAAGGACCACTGTAGGCTGAGAAGGCCACAGTCCAAGTCAGGCATAGCCTGCACATCTTTGATGAAGGAGGCACACCCAGAAGGTGACAGCTGACAGCGGTGAAGCGGAGCAGTGATATGTACACCATGTACCTCAGTGGAGCAGAAGTTTAAGGTGAGTGTGACACAATGTGATCTAGAAGCAGCAATGAAAAACAAGGCAGATCCCTGAGCCCCCACCTCCGAACTCTGCGATAGAAGCAAGTGAGAGAATGAAAGCATCCTGGTGATAGATAGACTACAGGGGGTGGGTGGAAACCTTTCATATGAGATTGCAGACAGGGAGTGGATTTTGCAGGGAGAATGACAGTGGGAGTGATACAGTGTTTGAGGAATTACAGTGCAAGTCTGCCTGTGCAGCAGATGGGGACTAGGAGCAACTGGGATGGGGGTTGTGGAGGCTTGTTCTTTGGGCACAGACTGAGAAAAAGGCTCAGTACCTCCTCAGCGGAAAGGCAACTACCCACAGTTCCCGTGACCAGGACTGCCATTCTCAAAACCCTCCAATGATGTTCTATTTCTTGGAGGATAAAACCCAACTCTGCAATACAGTTTTCAAACCCTTCAAGCTTATTTCCAACCCCACCATACCCCATCTTTCTTCTCTGCCATACACTTGATGGCACATATCAACATACTAAACAATTCCAGGTAATGAGATCTGCAAACTCTCTCCTTCAGTGTCTGAGTCTTTCTACCCTCTAAGTTTTATTCATTTCAACTGCAGCTCGCGAGCCACATGTGGCTCTTTGGCCCCTTCAGTGTGGCTCTTCCACAAAATACTACGTGCAGGCGCCCACATACAGTGCGATTGAAACTTCATGGCCCATGCACAGAAGTGGGTATTTTGTGGAAGAGCCGGTATTTTGTGGAAGAGCCACGCTCAAGGGGCCAAAGAGCCGCATGTGGCTCGCGAGCCGCGGGTTGCCAAGCCGCAGTTTGCTGACCACTGCAGATAATCAAATATAATTTTCCTATCTAACCTTCTTCAGATCTTAAAAACCAGTTTCTTAGGAAACCTTTCCTAAATCATCTGAGTTGAGTTAGTTGTATCTCTCGAGTGTTCCCAGACTATGTTGTATTCCAGTGTTTTATAATTGTGTATTGATGTGTGCTATAAGTCCTGCAAGCTCTGTGAGGGCAAACACTGTATGCTTCATCAGAATTGTACCCACAGAGTATAGCACAGTACCTGCCACACTGTAAACGTGCAATATATAACTCTGGTTAAATGGATTAATTTACATCAAGGCCAACAGGGTGTTTTTTTAAAAAAAATCCATTAAAGGAGTCTAGATTGAGGAGGATCTATCTTAATGTCATTGGCAACATATATGGAAAATATATGGGTGTTTAGTTAATCACAAAGATAATAAAATGATAAAAATCCAGTAAAAAGGCACACTATCAAGATCAAGAATTGTGATAGTATTTCAGCGTTTTAATTGGAAAGTTAGAGCTATATGTTTTTTCATTTTCCTTCTACTATAATATAGTCCAATACATCCTTCTTTCAATGACCTGTCTCAACCAAAATGAGATTCAAAATCTGACAAGTTGGGGCCTAATTGTTAGCACCGTAGTTATTCAGATGTTTCAAAAATCCATCTCTGGGATGTTAGGAAAGTCTTCAGACTACAGAGGAACTATAGTTGGTTCCTATTCCAGAGTAGGTACTTATTCTAAACAGGGAATTCTCCATCTGCACCTAGAAATCAAATGCTATGGGTTGTCTTCCCCACCCTCTACCCAAGTCTTCCTATCTACTCAGTAAAATGAGTGAATCTGTGAATCTGATCTTCCTGTCAGAGACTTTATAAAGTTAATTAGAACAGAAACTTTTCAAAAGGAAATAACATTTGAAAATCAAAGGTTTGCCATTGGCTTTGAAGTTAGAAAAACCTGATACTATTTTCTGAATTTCTATACCCTGGAATCACAAATAAATAAATAAAAACAACATATTGCTGTTAAACTTGTAACTAACAGTTATCCCTCTTTTTCTTGTTTGCTGCTGTTTTTATCATTACTACAAAATCTGAAATTCTTAAGAAGTCTTGTTCACTTTGATGACAGAAGGGAAATAATTTCTAAAGAGGAAATGGGGAAAACTTACTTTGCTCAGGATTTCCTTTGCTAATTCTAAATTATCTTATTTAAAATCTCCAAAGGCAATCTTCCACAGATTTTTAAAAATATATTTTTATTGATTTCAGAGAAGGGAGAACAAGAAAGAAACATAATGATGAAAGAGAATCATCAATGGGCTGCCTTTTGCATACCCCACAATGGGGATTGAGCCGGCAACCCAGTCATGCGCCCTGACCAGGAATCAAGCAGTGACCTCCTGGCTCATAGGTCAATACTCAACCACTGAGCCATGTAAGCAGGGTGCTCTTTCACAGATTTTGACTACTTCCATGGTAAGTTAAGAAGGAAGATCGATGTCAGGATGTTGGGGTTCATTAAATATTAACAGAATTCAAAAAGTTTGAGATCATTGACCTTCAGGATTTGTAGAGAAGAGGTTTCCAAAATGTGGTGCCTGAACCAGCAGCATCACCAGGGACCTTGTTAGAAATGCAAACCCTGGGGTCCAACCCAGGATCGACCAAATCTAGAAACTTCAGTGTTAGTGTTCAGCAACCTATATTTAATAGATTGTAGGGTTTTCTCAATATATTTTTATTGATTTCAGAGAGGAAGGGAGAGAGAGAGAGAGAAACATCAATGATGAGAATCATTGATTGGCTGCCTCCTGCATGCACCCTACTGGGGATCGAGCTTACAACCTAGGCATGTGCCTTTGACCAGAATCAAACCTGGGACCCTTCAGGCTGCAGGCCAACACAAATAGATTGTGTTTTAACAAGACCTCCAGTTGATTCTAATGGATGTGACATAGAAGAATCTCAGAACAAAATACAAGGATCATACTGATTTTGATATCACCAAACTGAATAATGGTCTTTATGGAGATGGCAATAATTACCAGATAGAAACAGAACAAGTTATCTAATTGAAAGTTCAGGAAGGCTAATCTCCAGATTGATTACTTTCTCTGTTTTCTCAACGGAATTACCAGAAAGAAAAAAAAACAACTCACACCATTGTACCCCAGATTTGTCTGTCTTTACCAATCTTTTTCTAATGTTACCTTGGCTGTCTTTCAAGCTATACAAAAATCACTGTTATGGGAGGTGAACTTGGGAATCCCCCATTTCCTCGTGTATTCATTAACAACCTATTATCATTTGAAGATGAAAATTTAATTTTTAAAACATCTGAGGACACTCTTCTCTGTCTACTCACCTCCTCAGGGGTCTCATCTAGACGAATTGCTCTAAGTTCCCTCCTCCCAAAGGTGGCTCCCAAATTACATCTTCTATTCACACGCCCAGGTGGACCTCCAATGAGGATCTCAAACATAATATCTCCAAGTTAAAGTTCAGATTTCCTCCTCCCCTCCCTACCCTTACCCTCCAAATCTATCCCCATGGCAGTCCTTCTGCAGTGGTTCCAATAAATGACAATGGCCTACTTGCAGTCACTCTGACAGAACCCTTGGAGGCATCCTTGACCCCTCAGGTTCTCTCACACCTCACATTCAATGCACTCTCACAACTGTGTTTTATTTAAATATGGCCACTTCTCACCAACTCCCCCACCAGCACCATGCTCTCAGCACCATCTCCTTCACATGGGCTGTTTTAGATGCTTCCTGACTAGTCTCCCTGTTTTCATTTTGTCCCATCTCAGTCTTTCCTATCTATTCAGCCTATTATCCACAAAGAGATCCTATTAAAATGGAAATCAGATCATGTCACTTTTTTGTTCTAAACTGTCCAAAGGCTCCCATTTCCACCTGGCCGCAAAGGTTCTTACAACAATCTGCCCCATCACTGCTGGTCACCCTTACCCTCTTTATTCTGCAGGAGACACAGAAAAGAGCTTCCTTGCTGTCCCTGAAAGAGCCAAGCATGTATTCTCCTCGGGGCCTTTGTAACTTCCCTGAGCCTGTTTTCTGCAAAAGCAGAGTTGGAGACAAGGTTTGCCTACAGTACTGTGGTCTGTGTGGGAAGAAGGCAGGAGTGATAAGAGGAGTATCCCAGAGGAATAAGGCAGATATAAGCATGTGTGATGGACTGTCTCACCTCTGTGGGAGACAGGTACTCAATCCCCTGAAAGGGGACCATTCTTATGAAAGTCTTAGGAAATTCATCTCAACTGTCTACCATGGGTCTTGTTAAAAATGCAGATTCTTGGACCCCACCCCAACTATGGAATCACTATTTGCCTTTGAACAAAATCCCAAGTCACTCAGTGCACATTAAAGTGTGAGAAGCGCTATTCTAGAAAATGAGCCACCTGTCGTCCCCAATACCCCCAGAGGGACTAGTGTTTTGATCTCTTGCCCTATTGATGTTTTTCTTATAACCATGTTTCTAAAATAAATTAGTAATTTATCTGTAAAAATTAGTAAAAACACATCTTTTTTTTTCAAGATATCAAAGGATAATAGAATGTATTTTAATCCTCTAAGAAAAGTTATTTTTTCAAAGTATCATTTACTGTTTATCATACAAATGAAGTTTAATATATACTACCTTGCATTGTTACTTGTTTATATTGGTCTCTCACCCCCTAGATAATAAACCCCCTGAAGGGCAGGGGATGGGTTTTATCTCTCTTTGCAACTCCAACTATAAGCAGTTCTTAATGACTGTAAAAAGAATGTGTTCCCTCACATCTTTTGTCCTAAACAATTAACCTGAGGATGCAAAAAGTTGGAGAGGCAACTGCATTTCTCAATCTCATTGCAGAAAAACAAAACCAAAATTCTTGTTAAATCAATATAGATAAAATCCACCATTTCCTTTTGTCCTATCAATCCCATTACCCTACAACAGTAGGAGATAAGATAGTCTGATCACATTTAGGACAGGCTGCCACTACCCAGGACTTCTTCAACAATTAGATTAAATCCATGATTGTTTTCTCCCCCAATAACATACTTTTAAGGGTCATACTCTTTCTAAATTTCAGATATATCTTATATTATACACAAGTTCTTAAAAATAATCAGTGGCACTATGTGTTGTGGGTACAATAGAGGGGTTTTCTTAAAGTCTTCAGAAACCCTATCTTCCAGTGTTCCCTTGGAAAGGCTGAGTACAAAATGGCTTTCTCACAATGCTTTTCTGGACACTCCTATAAGCCTTCAAAGTTGTTTTTCTTTAATCCCCACCCAAGAATATGTCCACTGATTTTAGAGAGAGGGAGGAAGGGACAGAAACATCCATCAGTTACCTCCCAGACTCACCCTGATGGGGATCAAACCCACAATCTTTTGGTGTACAGGATGACATTCCAACTAACTAAGCCTCCCAACCAGGGCTATTTGTATTTCTTTTTTTAAAATTGATTTCAGCCGAAACTGGTTGGGAGAGATGGATAGAAACATCAGTGATGAGAGAAAAATCACTCATCAGCTGCCTCCCCCCTACCCACACTGGGGATCAAGCCCGTGACCTGGGTATATGCCCTGACCAGGAATTGAACCATGACCTCCAGTTCATAGGTCAATGCTCAACCACTGAGCCAGGCTGGCTGGGCTATTTCTATTTCTTGATAATCTACATAGCTACCCCAGTTGCTCTGGTCAACCCCTTTGCAAAAAACTTATTCAACAAACCATGGAAATATGTAGATTTACTTCTCTCATTTTTTCATATTTGTATGTTCTGAGAATACAAACACACACACACACAATATAACATAATATAAGCTCTACTTAGCAACACACTACAAACAAGGCAGTGCTGGATTTAATATCACAGCACTTCTCTCTTCCTCACTTCACCCACTCTTGGCTGATAAAAAGCATGAAATAACATCTTGATTGAGTTAAGGAATGTGTCCTCACACAGGTGATTTTCAAACCTCCTAGGTTATGGGAGTCCATCACCATTATACTTTAGGCCACCAGCAGTCAAACCAACAAGTGTACTGTTGGGTCCAGATCCCAGAAGATCTTTCAGTCTCTGCTTCTCTTCTCTGTGTTCACTGGGGCTGCCCAAGGTCAGGTCCATGGCACTCAGGTGCACCACTGCCTGACATTTCTGTCTCACACTGTGCCCTAATGATTTCATCGGAAGCATGCTGATCTCCCTACACTTCTCTCCATTGCCACCACCCTGAGCCCCTTACACAGCTCTGTGCACCTAATACAACCTTGAGCACTCAAACACCTCTGTTGATTGATCCATTATTTGGCTTTTACTCTCTCACTAGTAGATGATGTCTACATTGATACAGGTAAAGTAAAATTGAGAGCTGAGGTAATTATCTAGCTAATTAAAGCAAAAGCCAATCATTCTCTCCAGCCTCCAGTTTCCTCCCACAATAAAATTTGCAAAATCAGCAGATTGGCTACTTCCAATATGAATTCACACACAGTAAATGAGTTACTCAGCCCTCTATCAAAGTGTTTTTGCTTAAAAGTAGCCAGAGACACAAAAATAAATGAATGATACTATATCAAACTAAAAAGCTCCTGTAGGATCAGGCCTAAACCGGCAGTCGGACAACCCCTGAGAGCTCCCAGATGGAGAGAGTGCAGGCCTGGCTGAGGGACACCCCTGACTCCCGTGGACAAATTTTGTGCACCAGGCCTCTAGTTCTAAATAAGCTACGAGTAGAGGCATCCTAGTAGATGTTGTCTGGTGTTGCCTCTCAGGTGAAGTCTCACACATACATAACCTTTCCCTGTCCCTATGTTCTTTTCCTGGCAGCCCTTCATCCTGAGCATTCATTCAGTGAATGCTTATTGAGCACTTACTATATGCAATACACTATAGTAGGTACTACTGAGGGAATCCATGTGAATATGACCCATACTCAGCCACAGCCATCACAATTATTATAGAGTCAGAAAAGAAATAATATCTGATACTTCCAGAGTAATTTAATAGCAATCTGTGGTAAGTGCTACAAAGGAAGGAGACTTATACATGCTTGGAGTAGGGATTAATTTGCCCAAGGTAGCAGGTGTTGCTTCTAGAACAGCAGTTTAAAAAAAAAAAAACAAAACACCACTACAATGATATACCACCTCAAACCTGTTAGAGTGGCCATTATCAATAAGGCAAGCAATAACAAGTGTTGGAGAGGTTGTAGAAAAAAGGGAAGCCTCATTCACTGCTGGTGGGAATGTACACTGGTACAACCACTATGAAAAGCAATCTGGCGATTCCTCAAAAAATTAAAAATAGAGCTACCATATGACTCAGCAATCCCTCTCCTGGATATATACCCAGAAAACTTGAACTCATGTATTCTCAAAGATATATGCACCCCTATGTTCATTGCAGCATTATTCATGGTGGCCAAGGCATGGAAACAACCAAGATATCCCGCAATAAAGGACTGGATGGAGAAGATGTGGTACATATACACAATGGAATACTAATCAGCTATAAGAAAGGATGAAATAGCGCCATTTGCAACAACATGGATAGACCTTGAGAGCATTATGCTAAATGAAATTAGTCAGAAAAAGCCAAGAACTATATGATTTCACTCATATGTGGAATATAAAACTGAAAGTCATGAACACAAACAGCAGTGTAGTGGTTGCCAGATGGAAGGGGATGGGGGAAGAAGGAGGTCCTAATAGATAGTGACAGGAGAAGATGTGACATTTGGTGGTGAGAACATGGTGCAATATACAGATCTTGTCACATAGAAACTCACACCTGAAACCTACATGTTCATGTTGACCAATGTCACCCCAATACATTTGATTTAAAAAATAAAAAACGTAGCCAGAGACAGCACAGACTTTGTAAAATATCCAACCAGAGTAACAGATATTTCTCCATCTGAGGACAGTAATTCAATTCTTTGTATATATTATATCATCCCAAAATATAATAAATCATGCTGTAGCATATTTACTCATTTTCTTTAAAAATCTGACCTCTTTCTCGTTTGCAAGCATAAAGAAGAAGGCATCTTCAATTTTACATATTGGAAAGAAATCAACAGGTTTTCTAATAAACATTAACATTAGCTTTCTTTTCAATTGAATTTCTCTGCACTGTGTACAGGGAGTCTATAGCTGTGTCACCAAAAAAATCCCTCACAAGACATGTATGCACATGAATTTGGAAAAATAATATGTTATTATATTAATTTATAATCACCTCTTTCCAAAAAAGTACTTAAGATGGTTTACAGAAGTGCAAAACTTCTCACACTTAAAAGCACATACACACACACACACACACACACACACACATAATAACACCTGCTATGACCGAGTGGGCACTACAGAGAATCAATTTTACAGCAAAATTCAAGCTTTAGTTCCTATTTGATGACATGTGCTTCATTTAACTACAGGAGGGAGCATATATAAATATTTTTACTGTTTACAAGTTAAATTGCACTTAAGCTCCTGTGCTAGTTAGATTTCGCGAATACTGCTGCATACTTTGATTTCAGAAATATTAAGTAACAATGTACTGCACCATTAGTCACCTTCAAAGCCTAGGAGTTCTTCACACCTTTCTCTCAGTTTCCCCTCACCAGGACCCAAGAAGGATACCATAAATGTCACGTTGTAAATGATAAATCACATTTTTATGGTCTTGGGAGCTAATTTTGCTTAGAAGCATTTTTATGGACTTTGGAAACTAGAGAACAAAAGAAGCTACGTTTGTAAGATCAAAAACTTTCTTTCCAGGGGGCAGCATTTGTTCTTTGTGCTGGGGTCTTCACTGTCCGGTTCAGTTTCCTCTCAGCATTTTTCATTGCTAAGAGGTACAGGCACACGTTGGTTCATTGTGCTTCACTTTATTGCACTACACAGACATTGCATTTGTACAACTTGAAAGTGTGTCACAACCTTGTGTAGGTTTGTACGTTGATTATTTTAGACATGTATGCTATTACACACTTAATAGACTACAGTAAAATGTAAACATAACTTCTGCATGCACTGAAGAACCCCCCAAAATTATGTGACTTGCTTTGTTGCTATTCTCATTTTATTGCAGTGGTCTGGAAAGGAACCTTCAATATCTCTGAGGTTTGCCTATATAAACTGAAAACAATACACTTAGTGAAGGCAACTTTCACCCAGCCTCCCAACTGAAGAGAATTTAATTTTGTTATGCATGGGAAACAATAAAACAACATTGGAACACCCTCTCCACTGGCCACCGCCCCTCCCCACTGGCCACGGCCCCTTCTTCCTTGCTGATGAGATCGTGATGTTTTCCAGGTGTCCACACTGTGCCACATTGATGCATAATTGGTATTCTTTGCATTAAAGAAACAGCATGAATTGGTATTCATAAAAATATGAGAAAGGCTGCCCAGGTCCTGCCAAGGGGTGAAGCTTAATTAGTCTGCAGTGGTTGGCAAACTGCAGCTCTTTGGCCCCTTGAGTGTGGCTCTTCCACAAAATACCATGTGCGGGCACGCACGTACAGTTCGATTGAAACTTCGTGGCCCATGCACAGAAGTCAGTATTTTGTGGAAGAGCCACACTCAAGGGGCCAACATCCTCAATCTGATTGAGGTATGTTCTCTGAGGTCGACCCCTTCCAACTCTCCCATCCTCAACTTGTGCATGAATCGAGCGTCCCGCCCGCAAGCTGCTATCCCACGGCTGCCTGCACCTCATCTCCCCTGGCCCAACTGACCGACACCCCCCACTTCTTCTAATGCCACTTTTTCAAAATAGACTCGCCCAGGCCGAAAACCGACTTCGGCGCATGGGCCACAAAGTTTCAATCGCACTGTATGTGCGCGCCCACATGTGGTATTTTGTGGAAGAGCCACACTCAAGGGGCCAAAGAGCCACATGTGGCTCACAAGCCGCAGTTTGCCGACCACTGGTGTAGGGCATTCAGGGTAATGAATGATAAGATTAGGAAAGGGGCATGAGACCTAGGTCTGGTCAATAAGATCCTATTTCTGCCCCTACTTGTCCCTCAAAGGGACTGAAACTACACTGGCCATCTTACTACTGCAGGGGAGGCTAGGCCACCTTGATAGAAAGGGTGGGACAGAAACATGGAGCCTGGATCTCTGGTGACACAATTGAACGCCTGAATGACTACCTCTGAAACTGCCACACTTCTGAGCTTTCTGTAATATAAAAGAAAAAATTATTAATCTTCTAAGCCAAATGAATTAGGAGTTTTGGTTATTTGTACCAGACGACTAGTATACTCCCCTTCTATCTCATACTGCGAGGAACTAGAGGGATATTAAACACCTAGGCAGAATTTCTTGATATTTCTTTAAGTAGAAGGAGAAAAATGAATATAGGATCTGGACATTAGTGTTCAGTTCATGTATTAACTGTCTCATTTAACCTCAGTGTTCACTCACTCATTCCATAGTCTGCTGTAGAACACTAAATTCCCTGGCATTCTGCTGGGTGCTAAAGATACACAGATTAACATACTACAAGCCTCACCCTTAAAGAACTCATAGACCAATGAATGAGACAGATGTGCCTACCAAAATTTTTACTTCAATATGATTGAAATATATACATGGGGGGGAGGGAGGAGTATTATCTGTCACAGAAGCCCTGGGTGACAACTAATTAAACCTGGTATTGAGGGACCAGTATTTTGGCTGAGTTAAAGAAAAAAGACTGTTCAGGGAGGATTTCAGAAGATTTTTTTTCAAGTTATGAGCTATTTTCCTTTAATTTGTCCAAACATTTTACATGTATGAAGTCATTTATTTCAGAGCAAATCTAAGTGACCTTTGGAGTTGACCTTGAAGAAAGAATCAGCCTTCACTAGACGAATGCAGCAGGAAAGGGGCCATCCAAAAAAAGAACAGTGTGCACAAGGAAGCAACCCGAGAGCACAGCGGGAACTAGAGGTAACCTAGCAGGAGAGGGCAAAGGCGCACCTGAGAAAGTGGGAAGCCATGGCCCTCGGGAAACAGACATGACAGACAATAAAGGTCTTTATCCTGATGAGAGCTGTACTGCAGGACTGTAAGTGACAGACAGAGGGACATTTCTATATATTTTTCTAGAAAACCACCCTGGAAATAGAAGGGATGATACATTTGAAAAAGAGAAAATTCAGAGACAGAAAAATAAGGTTCTCAAGCTATTACAGAAATGCTCCCCAAAATAGGAAGGACCTGAGCAAAGGCCCTGGCAACAGAGACAGAAAGAAAAAAGAGAATATGCGGATGATTTTTAAAAATTGACTGATGGCAGAGTGGAGGGAGAGAGGGGGAAGGGTCATCTAAACTGACTCCTGGAGGACTGGATTGGAAGTAGTGGAGATGACTATACTGAGAACAGAGACAGGACAAGTGAGACTCAGCATGAGCAGGAGACATTTCCTGGCCAGTAGTCCTGGAGAGAGCCGCCATGTGTCCTGACTACAAATCCAAGTGACCTTTGGAGTTGACCTTGAAAAAGGTCACCACTGCAATCCTACTCCATCTGAACTGAGTTACTCTCAGCAAATAAGCTGCCTGTTGCCGTGAATAAACAAGTGTCAGAGGACTCTCTTCCTAACCCCTTGTGATCCTCAATTAACAGAAAACCTCAGAGGGCAATATAAATACATTGATTGTTTTATGATACATGGCTGAAACACAACATAATAAAAAGGTAATGAAAGTTTAAGTTGAATATCTTTCTAGATCTAGAAGCATAAACAAGCCCCAAATTAAAACAACAAAATTGAAAGTGATTTTCTTCTTTTGGTTTGGCTAGTCTACATCACATAATGTTAGTGCAATGGTTAATCTACCTTATTTACATTGGTTTATCAGGTATGTTGTATAGGTAATAGAGATATTTTAAGATATCTTCAGATTGTATTCTTAAAGATATAGATCTTGCCTCAATAAATTTGCTCATAGCCTTCAATGACATTCTCTATAAAGGCAAATGACCTTCGACCAAGAGAGGAGAAACTAAAACCCCCAAAGCCAGTTCTTTTTGGCCCAAGGCCAGCGCCTGGGAAACAGTGCTATTTCCTCCTGTCCCCTTCGCCCTGGCTGAGAGGAAGCAATGGCTGCACCACTCTCTTTCTCCAACATTTCTGGGTTATTTAACCAATGATGAAGGTTGATTCCTCTCACTTCCTACCTCAGAAAAACTGTATTGGAGATAGGCAGTAGGAATGCCTACTGCTCATTCAAAAAAAAAAATCATGGAAAAACTATTGTGGACGAAGTGCCTGCTACCTGTAGTTCTGCCTTCAGAGCCTACAGCAGTATTCCTACTCCACCAAACTGAAAAGAATGAACCAGAGAACACCCCAAGGGGCAGGGCACTTTTCACAGCTGAATGAGTATTTCAACTGCGTCTTAAAACTGAGCAAGGCTTGTAACAGGCAGACACAGGAAATGGAAACAATATGACATTAAAGAAACAGCATGAGCCAAGAAATGGAGTCCAGAAAGAACATGGTAAATGCACAGTGTAACTCACATGTCTCCTCTTTGGCGACTTCCCTCGGGCCTCTGACGCCAACACCCAGGCCCCTCCATAGCACCTACCCACACATCTTCTACTGCAGAGTCAAAAGCTATGTGTGGATTTACGACTGTGCAGGGGTCGGTGCCCCTAATCCACATGGTGTTCAAGGGTCGGCGGTAGTTATTTCTTACAGCTATCGCTCCCCAGCTAGAATGCTAACTCCTGCGCTTTCTCATCTTTGCATTCAGAGCATTGATGCCACACCTGGTGCATAATTGGTATTCAATACAGCTGGTGCGTGAATGTGGCGGGTCGTGTGCATTGCTAGGCAATCCCACTTAGCCGGAACCAGTGGGGTGAAAAGATGGGAGATGAAAAAATAAACGGACCTTGGAGCCAGGTCGTGAAAAACTCAAACCGCTAATTAAAGAGTTTAGACTTGATAGAGAATGTGGACTATTTTCATGATGAGGCATTGGTGGTGGACAACCAGATAATAACCTATTATGATAGGCAGGAGGCGAGGAAGATCAGGGAATATGAGGCCCCAAATCGTGGCAGCTATTGGAAGTCAGTGCTTACCAGGTGCCAGGCATTGTGCTAATAGGCATTTTGCCATTTCAGTACATCTTCCCGACGCTCTGAAGCAGGCGGTAGTAATCCCAGCCTGAAGAGGAAGAACCTGAGGCCAGTGAGGACCCTGATAGATTAAGTCTAAGATTCCTTCCCACCCCCATCTGACTCTGAAAACAAAGTATTCTTTTGAGCAAACAAGTGCAAGAAACCCCAAATGGAAGAAAATTCCAGGGCTTAAAAGAAGCACACGCGTTCCGATAGAATGGGGGCGGGGCAGTCCTCCCCAGGTCAGGCTGTCTCCCAGGAAGCCACAGCACATGCCCACTGACACAAACATACCATTTATCTTTGCAGTGATTGCAATAAAGGATTTAGCCTTATGATGAACAACTTCAGACACCACCTTTAACATGTGCACAGTACTTCTTTTGTTTTGTTACTTGTAGATGGTACAAGAAGGCCCGTGCCCTTGACTAACTTTCTACATAAAAATTTCCAGGCAAGGTAGATTTAGAGAGCTTTTTGCTCCGTGGAGGCATGGATTTGCTCTTGCTCATTTTTGTATCTGATTTACCACCACCGTTCCCATGTGGAGTGGAAGCTCTGTAACATTTTCAACCAACCTGCGTTTAATCAGTTAAGGACGATAGGTGTGGCGGGCAAGATGACTAACATCAAGTGGACGGGCTCAAACTCTTAAGTTTTGTCTTGTGTGTCATTACTTTTGGGGATGTTTGTGAAGAAAGAGAAAGAGAGGAAGAGTAGACAAGAAGAGCACCGGCCATGGGCCCCACTTCGCAGTAACCAGTGGTATTTTCCTGGGAGCAGCCTCATACAGGTTGTTGTCCAGAGACAAAAATCCTCACTGATGACCTGTGAAGGCCTATTGCCTTGGTAAAAACAAAACAAACAACAGGCAAACATGAAAAAAAAAAAAGTGAAGATCCTTCTTGCCTGGAATGAAAGCGTGAAGCAGTGAGATGCAGAACAGAGAAGGAATGCCTACCTCCTTTTGAAAGAAAAACCTGGGGCGGTATCTTTGTTATCACAGTTTAAAAAGTGAGGACGTAAGGATTGAATCAGAAGAAACACTGATATGGAGATAAGATCATGATACAGTTTACAAAGCACTATTACTATTGCAAAGAAATAATTAGAAAACAACTGTCCCTTCTAAAAAGGTATGAATTTACTTAGTGTTCGTGCTAATGAACTTACTGATGACATTAAAGAACCTCTTAATGAATGTGTCCCCAGAACACATTCCTATCAAGTGTTCATCATTCTAAGTTTGTCGCTTTTAGTTGTTGTTTTCATTAGCACAAACAGCAAAAGCCTGGGACAGCATTATTTTTTAGGAGCCAAAATCCTTTCCTGATTCTTTCTTTGTACAAATCTCTTTCCTAACCACATATGAAACACAAGCAGGCCATACTAGTGTGCCATGAAGAATGAAGTCTTAAGTGGGACATTCTGGAACACGGGGGGTTTAATCCTGGAGAGGTGACACGTATGCAAAGAACTATATAAGTCAAGCAGTAAGGGCTGCAACAGAGATATGAACATGCCCCTCAGCGTTCAGAAACAGGAGAACTCCTCATCGAGGCGATCAGGGAAAGCTCTGTCCATAGGAAATGAGCAGGATTCTGAACCTAAACTGTTCCCCTTATTTGGCTTTAGAAAGAGATTTCACCGAATGTCTTTGCTTTCCACTCCATGTGCTTGCTGGTTGACCGAGGGAAAAATTCCTGACCTGTCGCCTTCAGGAGTGGATGTTCCTAAGATAAGCACAGCAGCTCACAAAACATGTCCACCAACAGAATCCCTAGGCATGCTTTCAAATCCGTGACAACTGATAGAGGCTAAGTGTGTGGTAGGTACAGTGGCAAGTTGTGGGCCGATTCACCCTTTTCTTCTCTAAACTTTCCCTCATTCGTACAAGGGAACTGTTTTCATTCAACCTAACAACACACCTGGAAAACAAATAATATAACAAGCAAACGACTAATACGACTGGCTATCATGATCTTAACCTTGAATATTAGTCACGAGGACACAGTGTTTGGCTTTAACCCCTGGCTCCCTGTGTTAGCTAGAAGCCTTCCTGGTTAGAGGAGAGGGAAGGAGGGGAAATATTCCATCCTACCGCCTACCTCCAAATACCTGCCTGCTTCTGACCCCTTATATTCTTCACCTTTCAGCAAAAAATAGGGTGTAATCGCCAGGCTGGCTTGGCTCAGTGGTTGAGAGTTGACCTATGAACCAGGAGGTCACGGTTTGATTCCCAGAGGTCAGGGCACATGGCCAGATTGTGGGCTTGATCCCCAGTAGCGGGTGTGCAGGAGGCAGCCAATCAATGATTCTTTCTCATCACTGATGTTTGTATCTCTCTTGCCCTCTCTGAATCAATAAAAATATATATATATATTTTAATAGGGTGTAACAGTATTATAATGAGGGCATTATGCATGGGAACCACCTAGTGGGCTTTTTCTTTCTAATCTTTATTGTTGAAAGTATTATATATGTCCCCATTTTCCCCCATTGACCTCTCCCAACCCACTCCCACCCCTCACCCCAGGCCTTCACCACCTTATTGTCTGTGTCCATGGGTTATGCATATATGTATACAAGTTCATTGGTTGAACTCCTCCCATCCATCTACCTTCTTGGTCCTTCTAGGGAACATTAATTACAAAAGTAATGTAAATTTTATGTAATATTTTGCCACATTAAATAAAGTAATATAGTTATATATGCTTCCTTTTTTAAAAAAATGTTAAAAATAGCTCTAAATTTTCTACCATTTCTAAACCCATTCACTTCTGCCAGACACAGACATTCCTCTGAGTTTGGGAGTATCTCCTTGCTTACATCTTTTCAACAAACAATATCTGGTGTTGTGTTTTATGTGTGTGTGTATTTTGTTTTGTTGTTTTTTGCTTTGTGCATGTCTACAAATGGTATCACATTATTTGTGTCGTTCTGTAACTTGCTATTTTTTCAGCATTGTGTTTCTCAGGTCTATTTGTTGTTTAGTATATATGATCTGGTTCATTCTTTTTAAGGCTTTATATCATTTCAGTTCACTCTACGGGATGAGCCCATTTCCTACTCATGGGCAGTTAGGATGTTTCCTTTTGTTCACTATTTTAGGGATGCAAAGATCCTCCTCCTCTCTCTCTTTGTGCAACTGTGCAACAATGTGGGACACTTGTACCATGTCAGCTTAGCTCAGCTGCAACTATTTCCCAGAATTCCCTCCCTGTATTTTTCTCATCATGAGAGTGATTTGCCCAAGGTTTGGGAGGCCGATAAACACCACCTCCAGCCCTGCAGTTCTCCTCCCTCAGCCTCTCTGCCTCCTGGGCCCAGGCAGTGTTGAGCTCTGAGACACAGGGCACCAGCTTCTCCTGCAGGTTAGTCCCATCGTCAAAGCTGAACGTGGAGGTGGTGAGAGAGGCCCCTAGGCAGGTCCCAGGCCCCCGTGGTGTCAGCTTGTCCTGGCTCTTCATGTCCATCATTCGTTCTCAACTACCTGGCCTGCAGACTTCAGCTTTCTGGACGCAGAAGCAACAAGCTCACATAAACTATTTAAACAGACTCCCTACAATAAAGCCCTGATTTGATAGCAGACCTACTGGCTCAGCTTCTCTGGATCCAACTCTGCCTCGTGCTCAGGGGACTGTCTTCAGAGTCAGAGAAACTCTCAGCTGCCCTCTCCTCCAATCACCACACCTCCTCCTGCTTCCCAGGGAGGTGGGGGTGGAGAGTAGCTGCCATATGCCTCGGGAAGAAAAGCTGTTCCGACTAGAGTAGGATTGCCTCCCACCTCCTCTGTTGGGCTTCTCTCCTCCTTTTGAGGGCACTGTCTACTCTGTGGTCAGAAATCAACTGATCAGTGGATAAAATCCCTCCCTGCTTTCCTACAGATGATATTATAATGATGGACACATGTCATTATACATTTGTCAAACCCATGGCATGTACAACACCAGGAGCGAACCCTAATGTTAACTATGGATTTGGCATGATAATGTGTCGAGGTAGGTTCATCAATTGTTACAAATGTGCCACTCTGTGGGGGGATGTTAACAATGGGGGAGGCTATGCATGTGTGGGTATAGGGGTATATTAGAAATCTCTATACCTTCCCCCCTCAATTTTGTTGTGAACCTTAAAAAATGTTTTTAATTCCTTCTTGCCACGGGCCCCCAATGAAAGTAACTGCCATATTTGTGAGTTAAAGGAAATTCAGTTTCTTGATTTTAAATATGAGATATGTGTCATTTGAAAACAATGAGTAAGTCAACCTAGCACATCCCTGGGGCTTCTCCTTTACTAGGATTTCATCAATATTGAAACACACAGGCTTGAGAAGAACAACATTTTTTAAAATTAGTTTTTAAAGCTGAAAGGTGTAGCTACAATAGGCAATAAGCCATGAGTAACAATCTAACATATATGCTTGTCCCAAGGAGAAATGGGACATAACCATTGTTACATTCTGTACCCTATGGCAGGGCTGCCTTGAATGTCCCTCCTAAGAGGATGCCCATTAACAGCAACACAGACAGCAGTGAAGAGAGAATGTGATTATAGAAGCTCAGTCTTATCAAAGAATTTCCTGCCTCTTCAAGATTATAAGGATCTGAAAGCTGGGTCCCTGCAGAGAGCTAAAGCACCACAATAAGAAAGACTAAAACACACTCCCTCTCTCACTTTTTTCAGTCAGATTACTTCCTACTGCCAATAATAACACTTTTCCCTAATCATTAGTGATGATTAGGGAGAACTGAGTGTTAGTTCTGAGAGAAAAGTGGAGGTGGGGGAGAGAAAGAGAACCTCGGAATAAATAGAATACTTTTATCTCATGTAACTGTTATCAGATTGAGGGGTACAAAGTGAAATCATTTTTAAAAAGACCATAGCCTGGCTGATGTGGCTCAGTGGTTGAGCATAGAACATATATATATATATATATATATATATTTTAAAAAATACAAGGTAGGGCAAGATATTTTTGGCAACCTAAGTAGCAAAGCAGATAGGTAGTCAGAGTTATTATTGTACCTAAGACTCCATCTGCATGCATCTAATGTAGCTCTACACAGCATGGTAAGGACTATATCTTTGAGTCTACTTCTGGAGTGAAGGGTGAGTGTAACTATGGTAGTGCCCAAGTTCATCTCCTATTAAATACTCTGATCCAAGTAAGCAGGGGCTCGGGAAAACCACAAGTGAGTCTTTGTTTCCATCAGGATGTCTTCATCGTTGAGTAACTGAAGTTCCAACTAAAAAGGACGAAATGTTCAGGGAATTTATATTTCTACATAACAAAAGTCCAGACGAACATCATTTCCAGAGTTGATTAATTCAGAGGCTCAGCAACGTGGTCATAGACCCAGGGTCTTTCCATCTTTCTACCTCATCTGGTGTCAGCTCGATCTTCTCATAATCACAAGGCAGTTACAGCATCACATCCTCAAATACCAATGTCCAGAGGTTCCCATCTCTCTTTAAGAGCTAAGATGCCTTTTTCAGAAACTCCTTCCCATCTTTCTCTTTGTTGAGAACTAGATCATGGGACATCCTTAAGCCATTTACTAGTAAGAAGAATGAGATCTCTGTGATCCACTTAGACCAGTCGGGGCTGAGCTGAGCCCCATGACTGGACATAGGAGCAAAGCCAAGACTCTTTTGCTGCTGCAAAGCTAGTGCCCGGTTCTACTTCTACATAAAAATAAAGTACTTTCTATCAGATTCAAAATGGGCATTTTCCATAGTATTTTTCTAGCATAACATTTTGCCCATTGAGAAGTCTAATGAATAAAATGTTAGCAGGACCTAACACTCACTGAAACATATTTATGCTGGTAGTCAGAAGCTTATTCTAAATGAGCAATTTGAAGTTTTTTTCTCCCTGAATATCAGCAAATAGCCACAGACAACTTAACTTCCCTGTTGAGAAAATACTATTCCATGAACAAATTCCAAAATGCTGGGTGTTTATAAGACAGCCACCTTGCAGTCTTCTTCGTGTTGGAAAACACAAACCCTATCACCCAGTATCCCTATGTAGTTCTGAGATACCTGCTACCCACAGTGCCCAGTGCAGAGGTGGACATATATATGGCCCAGGCCTCAACAACTATGGCACTCAGTCTCTTGACTACAATATCAGACTGTCAATTAGACATTTAATCTTACCCCAGGGAGGCACACCCTCCCCCGCCCCACCACCACCACCAGAAAAGTCCTTCTCTGAGATTTTTTAGATTAAAAAAAAAAATGAGTGTCACCCTTCTTTTGGATCCTGCCATGTTTGGACCCTATGAGCCACAAGAGAAAATGTAGCCAAAAACACACAAAAAGAAACAGGAAGACAGAAAAGGAGAGAAAAGGAAATAGAGAGGTGGGTTTAGCTGGCCTGAAGTTGTGAACTCCCCACCGTGATGGGTTGCACAACTGGCCCCAATTTTCACCCCAGCCTGTATCCACCACTTTTCCAGTGTCCCCTGCTTCCATGGGGAGAGTGAATTTTCTCACTCCCTGACTTGTGGCTGGCCAGGGAATGTACAATGAGATAT
>NW_006300376.1:3120777-3122778 GCF_000327345.1 Myotis davidii | reverse complement strand
TCCCTAGCTAATGTGTGAGCAAGTTCAGCTGAGATGAGCAGAGCTGGGCCAGCCACCCACACATGTGTGAGCTAAATAAATGCTTGCTGTCACATGTCACTGAGATTTTCGTGGTTGTCTCGTATACACAGAAATGGCTGACCAAGACGCCAGTCATATGTGCCTCTCTTCTGTACCTAATATTTGTTAGCTTGCTTTTAAGCACCAAAATAAAAGCTTCAAAAGGGCAGGGCTTTTTGCCTGTTTTGTTTTCTGTTTCATCTCTCATACCAATAAAATGGCCTGGGACATTGTAGGACATAAATATTTGAGGAATAAAGCAAGTCTGACTGAATTTCTGTCACTTCAAACACAAGCCCTGACTAATACAAGCCACAGATCAAATGGTTTTGATTTTACAACATACATTTACGTCACAAAAATATCACATCATTAGAATTTAATCTAGTGGTTTTTTCCCCCATGTTTGGAGGACTTTTAGTGTTAACAAACCATTAACCTATCAAGGGCCGACAGAAAAGAACAGATTAGTGCTTAATGAAGTCAATCCTCAATTGTTCCTTAACCGGGAAAATGAAAGTCAGAAAGCCCTAAACGCACCCAGCCCAGGCCACACTTTGGCACTGGATGGCACCTTACTTTGGATTATCTACACCACCTCTACTTACTACTGAGACTAGAGCGGCGTTATGGCATATGGCCACCATTTGATTTTTGATTCTTACTTTTTATTTCACAGAGAAACGGTGCAAGAATAGTACAAAGAACACTGTATGCCTTTTACCCAGATGCATCAATTATTAGCATTTCCCTCCTTTGCTTCATCTGCTCACTCTATTTTCCCCTGAATCATTTGAGTAATTGCAGACATAATGCCCCCTTATCAATACGTACTTCAGGGTATATTTCCTATGTATGAGGACTTTCTTTCACATAAAATAACCACAGCACATTTACCAAAATCAACAAATGTAGCATTTAATACTGATATCCAACTCACTGTTCATATTCAAATTTTTCCAGTTGTCCCAATAATGTCATTTATAGCCCACCCCCTGGTCTCACATCTAATACAGGATCACACAATTCCAATTAATTATAATGTCTTTTTATTTTCTTCTAATTGGGAACATTTCCTCGGGCCTTCATTGTTTTCATCATTTTTAAAAATTTGTAATTTAATCTATATTTAGGGATTTGTTTTTTTGAGTATTGCACTTGAATCATATATTTAAATTCTATGAACTCTCTTTCTCATTATATGACTGAGTACATAATCAAAAAATTATTAGTCCTAAAGTTTTTAATTATAAAATACATGTAACAAAATTTACCATCATAACAATTTTAAATGTGCAATTCAGTAGTATTGAATACATTCACACCATTTTACCATCTATCTCCAGAACTCTTCTTGTTTTGCGAAACTGAAACTCTGCACCTATTAATAATGCCCCATACCTTCCTCTCCCCAGCTCCTGGCAACCACCATTCTATTTGTTTCTATGAATTTGACAATTTGTAAGTATTGCATAAAAGTGGAACCATCAGGGTCTGACTTCTTTTTTCTTTTTTTAATTAAATCTTTATTGTTCAGATTATTATAGTTGTTCTTCTCCCACCGCATAGCTCCCCTCCACCCAGTTCCCACCCCACCCTCTGCCCTTACCCCCGCCCCCGCCCCACTGTCCTCATCCATACAATTTTTGTCCAGTCTCAGTCTCTTCCCGCACCCCCCACACTCCCTTCCCCCTGAGAATTGTCAGTCCACTCCCTTTCTATGCCCCTGCTTCTAGTATATTCACCAGTTTATTCTGACTTGATTTTTAGGTTCACTTGTTGATAGGTATTTATTTGTTGTCACTTTGTTGTTCATAAATTTTGTCTTTACCTTTTTCTTCTTCTTCTTCTTAAAGAAAATCCTTCATCATTTCCTATAATCCTGGTTTGGTGGTGATGAACTCCTTTAGCTTTTTCTTGTCTGTGAAGCTCTTTATCTGT
>NW_006300376.1:3109306-3120598 GCF_000327345.1 Myotis davidii | reverse complement strand
CCCTCTATTGTGTTAGGAGGAAAGGCAGGGAAAGCCAGGACAGGTGCCAGGGGGTTCACACAGGAGCTCCTGTCCAGTAGTGTTTATTTTCCCAGAGAAATAAGAGACCTGGCCTGCTTGTCAGTGTTTCCTATTAATTTTTGAATTAATGGATACACAAATCTGTGTAATTAAAACACTAACTGTTATAGTCATAATTTTGAGATATCGTCTCAAATTGTGGGAAAGTTTGTGTTACAGACACAGAGTGTGATTATTGGGCAGTATTAACTGCCCACATTCAATGTATTTTCATTGGCCACACAATTTAACATGTGTCCATATATGTCAGGTCCTGTGCCAGGGTTTGATCTTCAAGTGTAGAGAGCAAGACAGACTTCCGTGCCAGTTGTTACAGCAGTGTGGCGATCTTGATGTCAGGATGGGCCTTAGACTCCATGTCTCGAGGAACCAGAAGGATAAAACCTGTTCCCACCCCTCAAGTCTTGCCTCAGCCCTTCATGTCCCCTGCAGCCAGCCAGAGGGAAGGGAATACAGTGGGGCCTTGACTTACGAGTGTCCCGACTAACAAGTTTTTCGAGATACGAGCTGAGCCGTCTCTCGGCCGATTTTTTGCTATGAGTTGCGAGCTAAAATTCAGGTTACGAGCCGGCTTCAGATACCCCACTGCTAGTTGGCGCTGCAGTTTGTTAGGTAATTTTAGATTGCAAAGGGCCAGGCCATTCATATTCAAAAGCCTCTGAGCACAGCTTGGGTGGGGCAGGGTCTCAGGGAATCAACAGGGCGGAGCGAACAGCTATGGCTGATCCTCAGCTCTGCCCTAAAAGGCCCCAGGTCTCTGCAAGCACCTCTGAAAGAAAGCCTCCATCGAGTTCCGCCTGATGTCAGACAGTCCAGTTTCTCCATGTATGAGTCTGGGTCCCCAGAGACTCACCCGGAACTGGAGTTCAGAGCAGTCGGGAGCTTGAGACTCCCTTCCAATTGAAAAAGACAACCGCGTCCCATTGAACGGCCTTGACACCTTTGTCAAAAATCATCTTATCATATATACAAGGTTTTAATACTGAGTTCTCTATTCTATTCCACTAGCCCACATGTCTAGGTTTATGCCAGTACCACACTGTTTTGATTACTATAGCTTTGTAATAAGTTTCAAAATTAGGAAATGTGAGACATTCAACTTTATTAATCTTTTTCATATTGTTTTGGCTATCCAGGGCCTCTTGAGAATGTATGTGAATTTTAGAATGGGTTTCTTATTTATGCAAAAAATATCATTAGGATTTTGACAGACTGCATTGAAATCTATAAATCACTTTGGGTAGTATTGACATCTTTACAATATTAATTCTTTCCATTTGTAAATACAAGATGTCCTTTTATTTATTTATTTGTGTCTTCTTTAATTTCTTTCAGCCACATTTTGTACTTTTCAGTGTACAAATCTTTCGCCTATTTGGTAGTATTTATTTCTAGGTATTTTATTCTTTTTTATACTATTGTAAATGGGATCCTTTTCTTCATTTTCTTTTCAGAGTATTCATTGTTAGTGTATAGAAATGCAACTGACTTTTGTGTGTTGATTTTAGATCCTGCAACTTCACTGAATTCGTTTATTAGTTCTAATGGTTTAGGGGAATCTTTAGGGATTTCTACATATAAGGTTACACATCTGCAGACACCGTTAATTTTACTTCATCCCTTCCAATTTAAATGCTTTTTATTTATTTTTCTTTCCTAATTGCTCTGACTAGGTCTTTCAGTACTATGTTGAATAGAATTGGCAAGAATGGGCGTCCCTGTCTTCTTGTTCCAGATCTTAGAGGAAAAGCTTTCAGTCCTTCATCATTGAGTATAATGTTAGCTGTGGACTTTTCTCATATGATTTTTATTATGTTGAAATAGTTTCCTTCTATATCTAGTTTATTGAGTGTTGTATCATGAAAAAAATGTTTAATGTTATCAAATGCTTTTTTTGCATCTATTGAGATGATCGTATGTTTTTCTTCCTTCTTTCCATTAAAAGTAAATGATAAATAGCCTGTCCTTTTGCTCTTCAGTTAAGAAGGTAAAACAAATTACCATGACAGCAAAAGTATATATGTATGTGTATATGTATATGTATATATGTATATATGTGTGTATATATATATATATATACATATATACACACACACTACCGTCAAAGAAGGTTCAAATTAATTAATTTAGTCAACAAAGATTGATTGAGAAAATGTTCAGTTTTGGGCAAGCGACTTTTCTGCCCCTGGCGCTACAAGGGTGAAGAAGACAGATCCTTCTTTCAAGAGTGTCACAGTCTACTGAAGGAGACAGGCCCTTTCCCGAGTATTCCACAAACCCTGTGCTCTACTCACAACAACTTACCAACCACACCTTCCCCTGGCTCATGGAATTCCCTTAGAGCAGTGGTCGGCAAACTCATTAGTCAACAGAGCCAAATATCAACAGTACGATTGAAATTTCTTTTGAGAGCCAAATTTTTTAAACTTAAACTATATAGGTAGGTACATTGTTATTAACTTACTTAGGGTACTCCTAAGGCTTAGGAAGAGCCACACTCAAGGGGCCAAAGAGCCGAATGTGGCTCGCAAGCCGAAGTTTGCCGACCACGGCCTTAGAGCATTATGCTCTGTCTCTGCTCCCCTCTTGCCTGTCAAAATCATAGACATTTTTCCTAGTCCAGCTCAATTTCTACTTTTTCTGAGAAATACTTTCTGATCACCTTGTGGAGAATTAATTACTCCATCTCTTTGGCTCTATTATACCCATTCATTACTCTGAAAATTAAAAAATAAAGAGAAAAAGTCAAGCATATATTCTACCTCTCTTACACAGTAGCTCTTCAGGGGAGCTAAATAGCAGATGGGAGAAAGTTATTTAAAGAAGTATTCCTGATACTAAAAGCATACAAATGATAGAGTGAAAAAATTACCATTTTTTAACCTCCAATGAAATAACAGGTCTGCTAGGCAAAATCATAAGTGAATACCAAAACCATTAGGTGAAAGGTTGATAGAGAGATTAAGCTGATACCCCTGAATCATTAATCATCACTGAAATCAGGATACCTTGACATTATGTGCTTCAAGAAATGATGCCATAGCATGCACTAAAATACCTATATACCTCGGGCTGTTTCGAGGTATATAAATACGTCTATAAAGTATGCCTACCCAAACAAATAGAACCTATATCCAATCAAGCTTCTAGGTCTAATCACCAATCTGCAGGAAATACAGGCTATAGAGCAACAAGATAAACAACACCACAAGGAAAACAGCCTGCCAAATCCACAAAATGTAGTACGTTCCACAAGATAAGTGATCTGGTTTCACCAACAAAGCCACTAAACAAAAAAATGAGGAGGGATAGTTATAGAATAAAAAGAGTCTTTTCAGCCTCAACAACAATATGCAATGTGTGGACCTTATTTGGTTGCCAATTCAAACAAACCAACAGTAAAATAATAAAAATATAAAAAATAAGAAAAAGAGCTCTCTTTGAGACTGTTAGAGAAATGTAAATAGGGAGTAGGTATTAGGATGATATTAAGGTTTATTGTTAATTTTGTTAGGTATGCTGATCGCATGGTTGGTTGTGTTTTGTTTTTTAGAATCAGAGTTACATAGTAAAGAATTTACTGGTAAAACAATATGGATGCTGGAATTTGCTTTAAAAAAACTGCACAAATAAGTAAATAAATCAAAATGAGGCAATAGATGAAATAAGAATGGTATAAAACCAGGCCATATCTATGTTCATTTTATTATATTTCTATTTCTTACACATTTGAAAATTTCCATAATAAAAAGCAAAACAAAACAAAACAAAAACAAAAACTCAACAAATTGAACAACAGCAAGAGAAATCCTTGACACGGAGGAGCTTTGGAGCCTCAGAGGGTGGGCATTTACCTGCGTCAGAGTCCAGGTCTACTACTAACTGGCCCCCAGGGCTCTGGGCCTCCACTTCTTTATTCATCAAGAGCTGGATTTAGACTTCTAAAGTCTCTTCCAAATCTAACCTACTATGACTCTATTACTCTGAAATCCCCACCTCTGGTTCCTTCTCAAGAACCCTTTCCCAGCTAAGTAACTGTAAGCAACATAGGAGTTTCCTCTAACTCTCCCAAGACTACTTTCTCTGAACAGATGACTTGCATATCTCACTTTCTATTCTCTATGCATAGAAAACACCACAACTAATTCCTGTATATCGAAATCATTCAACACTTACTGCACTCCCTATATGCATCTGCTTCTGTTATATATGTATATGTAGCAGTTGTATGTCAGAGACTATAAACTAGGACACCGTCAATCTAGCATATGGATGTTCACTTTAATCATGCTGATGACTTAGCACATTGTCAACATGCTGCAAATGTATAATACTAAAATACTATAGTATAAAGAGTGAACTTTCTAAGCAATCTGTTGCAGCTGGTCTAACTGTCCACAGACAGAATACAAAAGAAAACAGTATTTTCTCGCTTCATCTGCTTTTTTTCCTCCTGCGCAACATTATGAGTTGGCATTTAGTAGGTCACATTTCAGGAATGGATAATAAAGAATCTTTCTTTACCTTACATGCAAATAGACTTGATCCACACGGCTTCTCTGTTCCCTCACTAAATACGAGTAAGTGCATGACCCCCTTTCGTGTGTGAGGAATGTATACTTCCCCATATTTGTCTTTTAGATAACTTCTAAAAAACCAAGTAGTAACCACATGAAGGCTTATGTGGATTTCTTTTCTTTTGGGGTGGGGGAAGGATGGGTGGTTGTACTTTTGAGTGTTGGGCCAATTCCAACTGAGTCATCATTGTTTGCCTATATATAAATTTGATTAGATATAAATGATCTCTAATCCATTCTCTCAATTCTAGGATGACCTGATCTCAAGATGTTTTAACACTGTAGAAGCTTAGTTTCATACCTGCTGCGGCAGTGTTGGCAAAACCTTTTCTTCTTAAAAAAAATGTGACCACAAATTCCCATCAAAGGTTTCAAAAAAGTAGCCCTTTGCTATTGCAACTGACCTTACAGAACTAAGCTGCTCTGATAATACTTTGCTTACTGAATTACACAGGAACTCCCAGCTTACATTCTAAACGCAGGGTAATGATATTCCCATATTTCAGGGAGCTGTTTCGAGGATTAAATGAGATATTACACATAAAAAGTGTATGGGAGCAGTAGGTACACAAGATAGTTTTTTGTAAGCACTCCATACACTCCTTGTAGTCCCTAGAAAGAGTACATTTTCAATAAACATTTGTTGAATAAGTGCAATGAATAACATAATGAGAAAGATAAGTTATTCAATATTGAATAGAGGTTCTCCCTTAACAAGGTAATATAATTTGTTGAGGTTTTTTTTTTTAATATACAGATTGACCCAACATAGAATTTAAAAATCAACTCAATTTTGAAAATTTAACAGGAAGAGTTAATAAAGGAAAGGCCTATTTATTCTGATGAATCAAAGTGAATCTGAGATGTCATCCTGTTTTATTTGTACAAGTCATTTGCCCTAGAACCAAAGCACTCACCGCATATCTCAGGAACTCTTACAACAGGAGGCAGGTAGATGTCAAAGATGACCCCCTTGTTACAATGGAGAGGGCCTGCGGCTCAGGACAGTGGAGGGACTTGCCAGCGGCCACATCAGTGAGTGAGTAATGGAGCAAGAAGCAGAGCTGAGTTCTAGTCTCTATTTACCCTTGGTGCACGAATATATTTTACCATGAGGTTGCCAAACACTTCAATTACTTTTTACTCTAAAATCCATTTTAAAATAAAATGTCCTTTTTAAAAAAAAAGCAGCCAATCGCACAAACTTTTGCATAAAGCAAATTGCTACATTTTAGGGCAAGTAATGCGACCTCTAATTTTCAACTGAAAACTCAGGGACTTGGGTTTGCGTTTCCGAATAGAACTCTAGAGGTTGTGCCTATTCCCTCATTGATGTACCTGGGGTGACAGGCAAAGGAACTCTTTTCAATTGGCTCCTTAGAAAAAGGATTACCAGAATTTTCAGGTATGTTAATCTCCAAATGTTCCTAGAAGCCCGCAATATGAGTAGTTATGCTTTTAGTATCCCTTGACTGAAAATAAAATGCAAAATGACAAAAGACCTTGAAGGGCCCATAAATTCAATGGCATTCGCGAAGAATTTGTTTATACTCCCCCACCTTCAATCACCCTACATTTGAAAGCTTTCGCTCAGCGAAAGCAAGGTAGGCGGACCGGTTCCCGGTGGCAGGCAAACAGCCCCCCCAGGCAAGGACCTTGAATTCGGGGACAGGGGGCGGAGGCTCCTCCACTCCGTCTCCTGCGCCCCGCCGGCTCCGCCAGCCCCGGGCGCTGGTGGCCGCGTCCCCGCCTGGGGCTCCGCGCCCTGATTACGAGTGCGCTCACCCCCTCCGCCTACAGACGCCTCGGGCACCGGAGCTCCCACCGCACGCCACAGGCCAAGTGCAGCTGGGTTCTCAGTTCCCAGAGGCGTACTTCCCAGTTTCTAGTTTCCTTATCGACACGGTTTCTCCTTCGGGGTCTTCCAAGGGGATCAGAGGGTGGCGGGGCCCCAGCTGGGGAAACCCGCGCCGCGCCGGGCTTCGTCTGTCGGGCTTTTGGTGGCTCGCCTACATCCCACTGGCCTATGCTTATTCTTACCCCGAAAACTCGGGTTGTCTCAGCACCAGCAGGGAATTTGAAGGGAGGGCGTTTGAGAAGAGGTTTCTGGGCTTAGCCTGCGTGCCAGGCCTGCGCTGGCTTCGGGGATCTCCGCAGCTGAGGGGCGGCCGCGGGACTGGTGAATGGGGCGCTTCGGGGGCCGCAGCCCTCTGGCCTCTCCACCCTCAGACCTTTCAGGGTCCAGGCTTGAACTGCGATCGGCCTCACCTTCTTCCAAAGAAGGTCGGGACTCGCGCCCTGGCCCCAGGCTGTATGGCTTCCGTTTTCAGCTCCACCGTTTACCGGCTGCTGCGTGCCGATGAGAAGTCACTGACCCTCACTGGTCTTCAGTTTCTCTGTTTGTAAAATGGGAGTTGCACCACCAACCTCAGAGGGCTGTTGTAGGATGATCCTGAGAGAATACATTTAAAGTGTTCCGGCACAAGAATTGCTCAACTTAGGCCATAGGTCTCTTGACAAAGTTAAAGGAGCTCCGTAGAGGGCTCATTCAAGGAGAAATTGACAGCGATCCTGTATGACAGGCCCTGCCTGAGGAAACAAAAAGAAAGCAGAGGATGTAGCAGACAAAAAATGCTGTGATCTTGGGGTTGACATGTGTGGAGGGGCAGCCAGGTACACAGCAAACACAGTGTGTCTGACATAGAGCAGACAGTGAGGTTGAGTGGGTGTGCCAACTGATGGGAGAGAGGAGACTTGGTAGAAACTGGTCCATCGAGGGGGGGGGGGGAGCGGGATGGAGCTGCTGTCCAATTTCCCTTACAAAATCCTACCTCCCCTTCCCCACCCCTCAGCCCACCCCCTGGCAGTCATATCATTGTGAGATCTGCCTAAGGAAACCTGGGTAGTGAAAGGAGGTGTCTGAAGCCTGGTGCTTCTTCCTCCATTGCACCCCACACCCCACAGACCCCTCCTTTCAGTCTTCAAAAGAATTTCCCAGCTACAGTCATAAAGGTGGACCGCTCACATACTCTCAAGGAATCTAACTTCCCCTTCCTCCTTTCCATGGAACATGACTACGAAGACAGTCGGTGCTGATGCAAACCAAGAAAAAAGTGGCATTTTTCCCGTCAGCTCTCAGCAGTTAACAGTAACTGCATACTTCCAAGACTTTACACAAAGAAGTAGCAATAACAAAGAAACAATGTCAGCTGAGGCTACGCTCCTAGTTCCTGTTTATATTGCACCATTACAAATAGAGAAATAGCTTGTCAAAGGCACAAGACATGTGCACATACCTGGACGTCTGGCCTGTATATTCACTAGCAACCTTATATATCAGTACAAATCACTGCCACTTATTGTGCTTTTCTCATGTACTTAGCGTTTTGTGTGTATGTACTCATTTAATATTATTGATAAGCCTATGAGGCAAGTTGGGTTTTAAAGCAGTTAAATAATTCACCCGGGGTCTCAGAGCTAGTAAATAGTGAAGCCACTCCCCTCCTCCCATTTTATTGTGGGTTCATTCATAATAAAACAAATATCTATTGAGTGCCCTCCATGTGCCAGGCATGTTCTAGGCACTGAAGACACAGCAATTTAGAAAAATCGCTGCCCTCATCTATATTGCTTACATTCTTGTGGAGGGACAGAAGCAATAAGAAAGGGGAAAAGCAAATTTCGTATGTGAGAAGTTAAGTACTATGGAGAAAAAAAGAAGGGATTTTTTGAAAGAGGAAAAACGGGAGAGGGTTGAAATGTTAAATAAGTGATGAGGGGAAACTTTAACCAGAAGGTGATATTTGAGCAAAGGGAGGCGAACTGTGCCTATGTGAGGAGAAGTGCTTCAAGCAGAGGGCCAAGTGCAAAGACTTAAGGTAAAGCTAGCAGGAAAGTCCAGTCCTCTGGAGGGGAGTGGGCCTGGGTAAGGTGGAGAGGGGTGTAGGAGGGGTCAGAGGTAGAGTGGCCTCTCAGGGCTGTAGACTCTGAAGGACTTGGACTATGACCCTGAGGGAGGTGGGGAGCCACTGGGGGTTCTTAGCGCCATTGTGGCACAGGGTTACTCTGGCTGCTGTGTAGAGAGCGCGCTGGCGCGCTGTGAGGGAACAAGGTAGAAAGGGAAGAGGCTGAGGTAACAACCTAGGAGAGAGATGATGATGGTGTGGGCCTATGTAGTAGTACCTGAGGTTGCAAGGAATGTCAAATTCGGGATATACACAGAAGACAGAGGCACAGCAGTTTCTAGTAGGCTGCACTTGGATGTGCAAGAAAGAAGGGTCAAGGACGGCTCCAAGGCTTTTGGCGGGAGCCACTCCTGAAAATAAAAAAGGTGTGTTCTTATCCAGAAGGGGATACCGTGGATGGGCAGGTTTAGAAGCAACGCTTCAAACCACTTCACTTTGTGCATCGTTTAGACATTTGGGTGGAGATGGATATCCAGCAGGCAGCTGACTAAACAAAACTGCAGGTTGGCGTTTAGGGAAGAGGTTCCCACGTCCTCAAGAATTTAGAATGAGGGAGCAGAGCACAGCCTTGGCTCCTGGGTTAATCGTTGCTTCCACTGATAACCTCTGTCCATTCTCCTGGGCAGTTATTCTTTTCAGTGGAAGCAGCTGGGGGAGGCAAGAGTTTATTTAGCTGCCATGTCTGGCATCAAAGGCCGCAGGCTGCAGTGCCATGGACCTAGGCAAGTCATTTCTTCTGTCTGGGTGTCAGTGTTCCCCTCTGTAAAATGGGGATGCCAGCGCCCTTACTGAGTAGTCCTCCGGATTCAGTGAGAGAAAGGAGCCCATAAAACCAAGGCTTTTGCGTCTTCCTGCTACTCAGGGCTCTCCCCCCGCATTTTATGTCCCATTTACACGGTCCCGTCTTCACGTGTGCTTCACAGCCGCAGCACCACGCTGGTGCAGAAATGGGTGTGGGGCGGGGGGTGTGGAAGCGTGACAAGCCAGAGATCAGGAGTGGACTCCCCGAACAGAAGCGAGCCCTGTCCACTCAGCCCGCCTTGAAGGGACAGGAACCGCGCAGCCTACGAGTGGAGTGGAGCCTCCAAAGGGCGCCTGGTCCCCTGACTCTCAGCCCCCCAACACACACGGGGGAGGAGGGCGGCGGAGGGGAGGGAGCACCTTCTGCCCTCAGGCGGGTGGGAGTTAGTGGGGGCTCGGCCAAGGATCCTTGGAGTCCCGCGGGCCGGCTCTCCCACACGAGCTGCGAGCTGCGAGAGGCTAGGGGACGTGGCGCCGCGGCTGTGCTGCTGCCTGGATGCGGGTTTCGGTCCGCAGGGAGGAACGGCCGCGCTCAGGACGGGGAACCTGCGAAACCCTGGAGGCAGCCCGCCGCTCCGGCCGAGCCCGCGGACACGCACCGGGCAAAGGATAGATATATCGCTTTACTGCTGTCCCTAGATTTCCGAAGGGAAAGGAAACCCAGGCTTCCTGTCGCCTGGCCATCAGGGGACACTGGGAGGGCGCCCTCCGTGCCGGAGAGAGTAGTTGGGAGAGAAGCAGCCTGGGCGCCCAAGCCGCGCTGGCGCGGGGTCTGCCCCGGACAGGGTGCGCCCGAGGCGAGAACTCAGATGCTGAGACCAAGTTTCCCCGTGCTCGCAGGTGACATCCCGAGAGCTAAAGCTAGGATCTCAGAGTCTATTGTAGAAATTCATTAAACCAAATTTAGGCCTAGCAGGACCCCAGTCTGGCAACGTTATGGGCCCCGGCCCCCAAACTCACAGCACTTTGGGATGCGTGTTTGGCAGTCCAGGAAAACGCACAGTCCTGGATGAGAACCCGCGCCTGCCGGGAAGTGTCCACAAGCTCTGAGATCTCGCAAGGTTCAAACACAAAAACAAAGCATCCAGTTAAGGTCACAGGGCTTGTTTGGGTGGCGGTTTCCTCCTCAGTAACAACTGACAACAGTTCACCAAGAGCTTGAGTTTGTTGAATGTGAAAGGACACAGGCCTCCTGGGAGAGGAAAGACACAATTAGAATGGAATCATTCCCTTGGGTTGTCCTGGGCCCTTCAAGCCACCAACACATGTAACTAGGGCAAAAATGTTTTGGAAGGAAGTTAACAAACAGGGAAGGTTTCCCTAGAGGTAATGATGACAGTTCTGTAACTTTGTTTTGTTTACCAAGAAATTTCTATGTTTTAAGCCAAAAAAGTTTTATGGCTTCAGACAAGCAGTACACAGGCTGGCTTTTGTCTCCTCCCCCCACCCCCGCCCCCATCCCCCTTGGGACAGGGAAGGCAATAATGCCATCGACAGTGCTCAGAGGGCAGCAGCTCTCCACCATCTCGCTGGCCTGCTTGGTGGAGCTTTTGTGTAACAGTGGAGGATAACATATCTGTCCTATTTTATTTCACCAGATGGAGAAAATGCAACAATATCTGGAAAAAAGAAAAAAAAACATTTCCTGTCTTTTGTTCTTAACATAAAAAGTACTTTATGGCTATTTTTTTTCCAACATATTTTCTCCTCCTCTGGGGCACTTTTTAAAGCCTCAAAGAACATATTTGCCAGGAGTCTTTGGATTATCACAATATCCCTAACTCTTTCTACAACTAAGACTTGCTGGCCCTGCTCCATTAAGGAGACTTGTGTTTTACAAGCTGTAGACCATAACTGCAACAGCTAAA
>NW_006300376.1:3106171-3109201 GCF_000327345.1 Myotis davidii | reverse complement strand
GGGGGGGCGTGTTTTGTGTGTGTGTTTGTTGGGGTTTTTTTTGAGGGAAAATATTCAACTTGAAACACTTAGTATTTATGGGCCATTGCTTTTTCTTTTATTGCCCATTTAACCATGTCTTTTCTTTGACGCTCATCCAGAGAGACTCTCATCATCCATGGCTAGATCAGAGAAGCCCAAAGGGAAGGTCTTCATCATCTCTAATCTCCATCTCTCACCTCCCTCCAAAGCCGTTTACAATAAAGAGAACTCACTCCCACATCCTGATCCTGCTCTTCTTTGATCTTCCCCATCATTTTCTTATTAAAAACAACTGCTCTGTTGCCACCACCACCACCACCACTACCAGTTTCAAGTTGTCTGAGTAACTATTTTCATCCTTAAATTTTTAATTTTGAAAATCCAGTCATATATTAGAGTTATTATGGCAAATACAATATCCCCACTTGAAAAACAGGGGAAATCTGTAGAGAACAACCTATTAATTTTCCACCAGTTACAAAGCACTAAAATGCCACCCTCTGAATATGGGTCTCTGGTTTTCCAGCCTGGCTTCTTCCTGTCTCAGTCACACCACCTTTCATGGTTTCCGGGGTTAATTTTTCCATTGAACAATTAAAAGTGAGCAAATATTAAGTTTCATCCCCACCAACATAATTTTAAAATTTGCATTCTGTTACAGGCTACCGAATTCCAGCTAATGATGCAATATACCACCAAATTCCAATGGAACAAAAACAATTTGAAAAAGCCATTTGATTTCATAGTTTTGGAATTTATTAACTACTAAAACACACAAATCTCTTTACAAATGAGTGGGCCAAATAACTCATCAAATAACAATTTTAAAACAAAGGTTAAAAAGTTTATGCTTTAGTTTTATGCATAAAGATTGTAATCAGATTTGGGAAAGCAACATTAATGTTAACCAAAGGTGGGGGGAAAAGCAAGATTCTTTAGATTTCTATCTAATACCTAGTACTGTATACAAGCCTATGGGCAATTGTTTATTCACAGCTAGGCGTATATCTCCACTTTCTGAACTTTAGTGTCCCTAAGACCACCGGTACATTCCACTTGGAATTCTCTTTCTCCAGAAGATTTGCTCTCATTCTACAGCTTTCTTCAGGCTGAGCTGCTACTACACTTTCCTCAGCTGCACCTTTTCCTTCCTTTCTCAGAGCACTGGCTGTCCAGTACTGCCCTTGCTTACGCAATTGTGAGTCTCCCCTGCTATAGCGTAAACTGCACAAGGAAAGAGACTGTATCTGTTAAGTTCAGTATTGTATTCCAAGTACCTGGTGCACAATAGATACTTTTAAAATATTTCATTAATTATTAGACAGTTGAATTGAAAAATGGCTTTTTTTTAATACTGGGGAAGCCAAGTGCAAGAAACAAAACTAGAGATAAATTCCTTCAATGTCTTTCATTCGATCTAGTGAGGAACCCTCACAAGTGAGCAATTGGCCAAATACCTGAGTTTGGAACCCAGCTCAGATAGTTACAAGTTGTGTGAGTTTAAATAAATTACTTAATCTCTCTGCACCTCATTTCCTCTTCTATAGAATAGGTATATAAAAAAGCCCACCTTGTAGGGTAGTTGTAAGAATTTACAAACATATAAAACATCTGACATATGCAGGCAAATGATACACAAACATTGGCATTCATTCATTGAATGTTTGCATGCCTGCTCTGAGCACCAGTGTTACAAAGATAAATAAACCAAACCCTTCTTCAAGATCTAAGTCTCAAAAGTAATATGCCAAATGACTTTTTTGTTCCACAAAAAAGTTTGGGGAACAACTCAACTGGAGAGAGGGGTACACTCCAAACAGAAAGGAGCATATAATTAACAAGATCTAAACTCTATGGCTTGTGGGGGGCGACTACAAGCAGTTGGCTTCCCATTGAATGCAAAGTAAGTCCCCAGCTTATTACAATTGCTGATGAGAACCTGTCCAAAAGCACACTCACCCACCCTGTTTTCTCTCTGACCTCATCTCCTATTACTTGCCGTGCTCCCTCCTCAACTTGATGTTCTAAACACACTCCCATCACTCCCATCTTAGGGCTTTGCACTCGCCACTCCCTCTGCCTAGATTTTTTCCTGTATATCCAAATAGCTCACTGTCCCACCTCCTTTCATGTCTTTGTTCAAATGTTACCTTTTAATAAAGCCAACCTTGACTGGCCTATCTAAAATTACACCCTCAGATCCTATAAAATGTGTGTATTATGTTTGTTGTTTCCTGAGACCACCCAGCCCCTTCCATATAAGCTCCACAAGGCAGAGATCTGTTTTGTTCCTCAAGGTATGTGCCTAGGACAGTGTCTGGCACATAGTAGGATTAAGTGACTGAGGGAAGTGCGACTGGAATGTAAAGTCAGGCTAGGAAGTGGAGAGAGGAGAGACTGGAGAGGTGCAGGAGGCTTTGAGTGCTCTGGTAAAGAGCTTAGATGTGTATCTGGTAGGTAAAGGGAAGCTATTATAGGTGAGTGGCATGTTCAGATCTGCTTTTTAGATATGTCATTCAGGGAAAAGATTTGAAGGGAATAATGGCAAAGCCTTACAGTTAAGAGGCTGCAGCCGCAGCAAATGAGTCAGAGAGCAAGACAGGAAAGACCTAAACTAGAGCAGTAGCAATAAGAAAGGAAGGGAGGGGACATATGTGAGGCATAATTGAGATTTGATAACTGACTTAAAGGGGAGGGAGAAAGAGAAGACTCAAAAATGACTTTCAGGTTTGTAGTATAGGTGACTGGGAGTTGAACTAAGGGAGATCTAGAAGACTCAAAAATGACTTTCAGGTTTGTAGTATGGGTGACTAGGAGTTGAACTAGAATGTGGAGTGGGATAGACAAGGGGGGCGGTGATAATTGGGTTCCATATAAAGTCATGTACAGTGGTCCCAGTGTCATTTGTGGAAGAGGAAATTTGGAAGAGAGGTTTAGAGTGGAGATATTTTTTCTACCTAGTGATAATTACATTAATTTTAAAGAGAAAACAACTTCCATTTCAAACAC
>NW_006300376.1:3104109-3105317 GCF_000327345.1 Myotis davidii | reverse complement strand
CCTTTATAAACCATAAAAACTAAAAATGGTAAGTTGGAGGAAGTGTAAATTGTTTCACTTTAATAATGATGACAATTTATTGAGCATTTACTTTGTGCCAGGCATTGTGCTAGGCAATTGTCCAAGCTTTTTACTTGGTTTATCCTCTTCCCTTAGAAGGGAATGGATGAAAAACAACAATAGAGGCTTAGGCAGTTGAGCAACTTGCAAAAGGTCACTTTGCTATCAAATGGTGGAGATATCTTTCAAGAGAAGGGAAATTTTTCTTTTACTTTCTAAGATTCAATTAAGGGTTGCAACTTACCTTGACCTGCTACATACAGATGGGCACTATACCTGCACTGGATGTGACATGGTCTGGCTGGTTCACAGGTTGCTATTATACCTAGAACCTAGCACGCCAAACACTTGAAAGAATGTAATATATATATAACTTTGTTATATAAATGAAAAAAAAATACACAAATGAATGGGCGCTAACCCCATGTTAGTTGATCTGAGAACTGTCTACTACACAGCGTTGTTAATAACTGTTTTCAATACCCTGAAATATTTTCTTTCTAAAGGTGAACTTATTACTTAGGACTACGCGGAGGTTTTTAACTGGACAGACAGTAACCAGCTGTGATAATGGATAACCAGTAATAACAGAAGCACACACATTGGATTGGTAGCTGGGCCTGGCGCTGTTTCACAAGCCAGCTTTGGGGGCCCTTCACTGACTCCAACCTAATAAACTGCATGGAGGGCCCTCCTCAAAACCAAATCACCAAGGCAGCGTTCACAAGGGGGAAGCACCGACAGTTTTCTCCTGTTTGCGATCCTGGCCGCTCTCATAATGCGCATTGTTTTGTAGACCCGCATGCTCAGCCTTATACTTGCAAAGCTGGAAACACCCATTTCCCAGACCCTCTCCTTCCCAGGGAGCCCACCCAGGGTCAGCCCCCACCGTAAGCACGTGCAACACTTATTTCTTTAGAACGCCTCCCTTCTGTACTGGTCCCCTCAACATCCTTTTATTTAAAACAAAGAACGCACGCTTACGCGGGAGTGCGAACCCCTAGCGCAGAAAGTGAAAGTGGGCGCGAGGCCGGGCAGCTGGCGCGGAGCGCGCCCCTGGCACGGGGGCGGGGCCGAGGGTGCCGCGCCCGTCACGTGACTCGCAGCCGCCGAATCCCAGCGGCGTGGCACCGCGCGCAGGAGAGACC